>NW_027480656.1:300000-583518 GCF_051401765.1 Calliopsis andreniformis
TGGTTTTTATGGCCATTATAATGGTTATTATGATTGTTTCCAAGTTTAATATGGTTCTTATTATAATTATTATGATTATTATGTTTCATAGTATGATTATGACGAATATTATGATCATCACTCAGATTACTCTGGTGATTATGACTATTACGATTATTATAGCTATAATAACGATTATTAATGTTATTTCCATGATAATTCTGATTATTACTACGTTGTTATGATTATTACAGTTAGTATAACTATTACTATGATTATTACGGCAATTATGATTGTTGCTATGATTATTATGGTTGTTATTACGATTGGCATCATTGTTGTGGATATTATGACGATTACTATGATTATTATGGGTGATAGTATGGTTATTATGATTATTATTCAGATTATTATGTCTATTATTATTATTATGGTTTTTATGGCCATTATAATGTTTATTATGATTGTTCCCAAGTTTATTATGGTTATCATTATGATTCTTATGATTATTATGTTTCATAGTATGATTGTGACGAATATTATGATCATCACTAAGTTTATAATGGCTATTATGATTATTATGGTTTTTATGGCTATCATAATGGTTATTACGATTTTTAGAGGTTTATTATGGTTATTATTATGATTATTATGATTATTATGTTTTATAGTATGATTATGACGTATATTATGATCATCACTAAGATTATTCTGGTGATTATGGCTATGACGATTATTATGGCTATAATAACGATTATTAACGTCCTTTCCATGATAATTCTGTTTATTACTACGTTGTTATGACCATTACAGTTAGTATAACTATTACTATGATTATTACGGCTGTTATGATTGTTGCTACGATTATCATAATTATTATTATGATTGTTATGATTGTTGTGGTTATTATGACGGTTACTATGATTATTATGGTTGATAGTATGGTTATTATGATTATCATTCAGATTATTATGGCTATTATTATTATTATGGTGTTTATGGCCATTATAATGGTTATTATGATTGTTTCCAATTATATTATGGTTATTATTATGATTATTACGATTATTATGGTTCCTAGTATGATTATCACGAATATTAAGATCATCACTAAGATTATAATGGCTATTATGATTATTATGGTTTTTATGGCTATCATAATGGTTATTACGATTTTTGGAGGTTTATTATGGTTATTATTATGATTATTATGATTATTATGTTTTATAGTATGATTATGACGTATATTATGATCATCACTAAGATTATTCTGGTGATTATGGCTATGACGATTATTATGGCTATAATAACGATTATTAAGGTTATTTCCATGATAATTCTGTTTATTACAACGTTGTTATGGTTATTACAGTTAGTATAACTATTACTATGATTATTACGGCCATTATGATTGTTGCTACGATTATCATAATTATTATTGTGATTGTTATGATTGTTGTGGTTATTATGACGTTTACTATGATTATTATGGTTGATAGTATGGTTATTATGATTATCATACAGATTATTATGGCTATTATGATTATTGTGGTTTTTATGGCCATTATAATGGTTATCATGATTATTATGTTTTATAGTATGATTATGACGTATATTATGGTCATCACTAAGATTATTCTGGTGGTTTTGACTATGACGATTATTATGGATATTATAACGATTACTAATGTTGTTTCCATGACAATTCTGTTTATTATTACGTTGTTATGATTATTACAGTTAGTCTAACTATTACTGTGATTATTACGGCTAATATGATTGATGCTGCTATTACCATAATTATTATTATGATTGCTATGATTTTTGTGGTTATTATGACGGTTACTATGATTATTATGGTTGATAGTACGGTTATTATGATTATCATTCAGATTATTATGGCTGTTATGATTGTTATGGTTTTTATGGCCATTATAATGGTTATTATGATTCTTTCCAAGTTTATTATGGTTCCTATTATGATTATTATGATTATTATGTTTCATAGTGTGATTATGACGTATATTATCATAATCACTAAGATTATTTTGTTGATTATGACTATTACGATTATTATGGATATAATAACGATTATCAATGTTATTTCCAAGGTAATTCTGTTTATTATTACGTTGTTATGATTATTAGAGTTAGTCCAACTATTACTATGATTATTACGGCTATTATGACTGTTGCTATGATTATTATGGTTGTTATTACGATTGACATCATTGTTGTGGTTATTATGACGATTACTATGATTATTATGGTTGATAGTGTGGTTATTATGATTATAATTTAGATTATTATGCCTCTTCTGGTTATTATGGTTGTTATGGCTATTATAATGGTTATTATGATTGCTTCCAAGTTTATTATGGTTATTATTATGATTGTTATGATTTTTGTGGTTATTATGACGGTTACTATGATTATTATGTATGATAGTATGGTTATTTTGATTATCATTCAGATTATTATGGCTATTACGAATCTTAGGGTTTTTATGGCCATTACAATGGTTATTATGATTGTTTCCAAGTTTATTATGGTTCTTATCATGATTATTATGATTATTATGTCTCATAGTATGATTATGACGTATGTTATGATCATCACTCAGATTATTCTGGTGATTATGCCTATCACGACTGTTATTGCTATAATAATGATTATTAAGCTTATTTCGATGATTATTCTGTTTATTATAACGATGATATGATTATTACAGTTAGTATAACTATTACTATGATCATTACGGCTATTATGATTGTTGCTATGATTATTGGGATTGTTACAACGATTGTTATGATTGTTGTGGTTATAATGGCGTTTACTATGATTATTATGGTTGATAGTGTGGTTATTATGATTATAATTTAGATTATTATGCCTATTATGGTTATTATGGTTTTTATGGCTATTATAATAGGTATTATGTTTGCTTCCAAGTTTATTATGGTTATTATTATGATTATTACGATTATTATGTTTCATAGTGTGGTTATGACGAATATTATGATCATCACTAAGATTATTCTGGGGATTACGACTATTACGATTATTATGGTTATAACAACGATTATAAAGGCTATTTCCATGACGATTCTGTTTGTTACTACGATGTTATGATTATTACAGTTAGTATAACTATTACTATGATCATTACGGCTATTATGATTGTTGCTATGATTATTGGGATTGTTACAACGATTGTTATGATTGTTGTGGTTATAATGGCGTTTACTATGATTATTATGGTTGATAGTGTGGTTATTATGATTATCATTTAGGTTATTATGGCTGTTATGATTATTATCGTTTTTATGGCTGTTACAATGGTAATTATGGTTGTTTCCACGTTTACTATTGTTATTATTAGGATTATTATTATTATTGTGTTTCTTAGTATGATTATGATGATTATTATGGTCATCACTGAGATTATTTTGGTGATTATGATTATTGCGATTTTTATGGCTATAATAACGATTATTAAGGTTATTTCCATGATAATTCTGTTTATTATTTCGATGTTATGATTACTACAGTTAGCACAACTATTAGTATGATTATTACGACTATTATGACTGGTGCTATGATTATTATGATTATTATTACGATTGTTATGATTGTTGTGCTTGTTATGACGATTACTATGATTATTATGGTTGATAGTGTGGTTATTATGATTATAATTTAGATTATTATGCCCATTATGGTTATTACGGTTGTTATGGCTATTATAATGGTTATTATGGTTGCTTCCAAGTTTATTATGGTTATTATTATGATTGTTGCGATTGTTATGTTTCATAGTGTGATTATGACGAATATTATGATCATCACTAAGATTATTCTGGTGATTATGGCTATGACGATTATTATGGCTATAATAACGATTATTAAGGTTATTTCCATGATAATTGTGTTTATTACTACGTTGTTATGATTATTACTGTTAGTATAACTATTACTATGATTATTACGGCAATTATGATTGTTGCTACGATTATCATAATTATTATTGTGATTGCTATGATTGTTGTGGTTATTATGACGTTTACTATGATTATTATGGTTGATAGTATGGTTATTATGATTATCATACAGATTATTATGGCTATTATGATTATTGTGGTTTTTATGGCCATTATAATGGTTATCATGATTATTATGTTTTATAGTATGATTATGACGTATATTATGGTCATCACTAAGATTATTCTGGTGGTTTTGACTATGACGATTATTATGGATATTATAACGATTACTAATGTTGTTTCCATGACAATTCTGTTTATTATTACGTTGTTATGATTATTACAGTTAGTCTAACTATTACTGTGATTATTACGGCTAATATGATTGATGCTGCTATTACCATAATTATTATTATGATTGCTATGATTTTTGTGGTTATTATGACGGTTACTATGATTATTATGGTTGATAGTACGGTTATTATGATTATCATTCAGATTATTATGGCTGTTATGATTGTTATGGTTTTTATGGCCATTATAATGGTTATTATGATTCTTTCCAAGTTTATTATGGTTCCTATTATGATTATTATGATTATTATGTTTCATAGTGTGATTATGACGTATATTATCATAATCACTAAGATTATTTTGTTGATTATGACTATTACGATTATTATGGATATAATAACGATTATCAATGTTATTTCCAAGGTAATTCTGTTTATTATTACGTTGTTATGATTATTAGAGTTAGTCCAACTATTACTATGATTATTACGGCTATTATGACTGTTGCTATGATTATTATGGTTGTTATTACGATTGACATCATTGTTGTGGTTATTATGACGATTACTATGATTATTATGGTTGATAGTGTGGTTATTATGATTATAATTTAGATTATTATGCCTCTTCTGGTTATTATGGTTGTTATGGCTATTATAATGGTTATTATGATTGCTTCCAAGTTTATTATGGTTATTATTATGATTGTTATGATTTTTGTGGTTATTATGACGGTTACTATGATTATTATGTATGATAGTATGGTTATTTTGATTATCATTCAGATTATTATGGCTATTACGAATCTTAGGGTTTTTATGGCCATTACAATGGTTATTATGATTGTTTCCAAGTTTATTATGGTTCTTATCATGATTATTATGATTATTATGTCTCATAGTATGATTATGACGTATGTTATGATCATCACTCAGATTATTCTGGTGATTATGCCTATCACGACTGTTATTGCTATAATAATGATTATTAAGCTTATTTCGATGATTATTCTGTTTATTATAACGATGATATGATTATTACAGTTAGTATAACTATTACTATGATCATTACGGCTATTATGATTGTTGCTATGATTATTGGGATTGTTACAACGATTGTTATGATTGTTGTGGTTATAATGGCGTTTACTATGATTATTATGGTTGATAGTGTGGTTATTATGATTATAATTTAGATTATTATGCCTATTATGGTTATTATGGTTTTTATGGCTATTATAATAGGTATTATGTTTGCTTCCAAGTTTATTATGGTTATTATTATGATTATTACGATTATTATGTTTCATAGTGTGGTTATGACGAATATTATGATCATCACTAAGATTATTCTGGGGATTACGACTATTACGATTATTATGGTTATAACAACGATTATAAAGGCTATTTCCATGACGATTCTGTTTGTTACTACGATGTTATGATTATTACAGTTAGTATAACTATTACTATGATCATTACGGCTATTATGATTGTTGCTATGATTATTGGGATTGTTACAACGATTGTTATGATTGTTGTGGTTATAATGGCGTTTACTATGATTATTATGGTTGATAGTGTGGTTATTATGATTATTATTTAGATTATTATGGCTGTTATGATTATTATCGTTTTTATGGCTGTTACAATGGTAATTATGGTTGTTTCCACGTTTACTATTGTTATTATTAGGATTATTATTATTATTGTGTTTCTTAGTATGATTATGATGATTATTATGGTCATCACTGAGATTATTTTGGTGATTATGATTATTGCGATTTTTATGGCTATAATAACGATTATTAAGGTTATTTCCATGATAATTCTGTTTATTATTTCGATGTTATGATTACTACAGTTAGCACAACTATTAGTATGATTATTACGACTATTATGACTGGTGCTATGATTATTATGATTATTATTACGATTGTTATGATTGTTGTGCTTGTTATGACGATTACTATGATTATTATGGTTGATAGTGTGGTTATTATGATTATAATTTAGATTATTATGCCCATTATGGTTATTACGGTTGTTATGGCTATTATAATGGTTATTATGGTTGCTTCCAAGTTTATTATGGTTATTATTATGATTGTTGCGATTGTTATGTTTCATAGTGTGATTATGACGAATATTATGATCATCACTAAGATTATTCTGGTGATTATGGCTATGACGATTATTATGGCTATAATAACGATTATTAAGGTTATTTCCATGATAATTGTGTTTATTACTACGTTGTTATGATTATTACTGTTAGTATAACTATTACTATGATTATTACGGCAATTATGATTGTTGCTACGATTATCATAATTATTATTGTGATTGCTATGATTGTTGTGGTTATTATGACGTTTACTATGATTATTATGGTTGATAGTATGGTTATTATGATTATCATACAGATTATTATGGCTATTATGATTATTGTGGTTTTTATGGCCATTATAATGGTCATTATGATTATTATGTTTTATAGTATGATTATGACGTATATTATGGTCATCACTAAGATTATTCTGGTGGTTTTGACTATGACGATTATTATGGATATTATAACGATTACTAATGTTGTTTCCATGACAATTCTGTTTATTATTACGTTGTTATGATTATTACAGTTAGTCTAACTATTACTATGATTATTACGGCTATTATGATTTATGCTGCTATTACCATAATTATTATTATGATTGCTATGATTTTTGTGGTTATTATGACGGTTACTATGATTATTATGGTTGATAGTACGGTTATTATGATTATCATTCAGATTATTATGGCTGTTATGATTGTTAAGGTTTTTATGGCCATTATAATGGTTATTATGATTCATTCAAAGTTTATTATAGTTCTTATTATGATTATTATGATTATTATGTTTCATAGTGTGATTATGACGTATATTATCATAATCACTAAGATTATTTTGTTGATTATGACTATTACGATTATTATGGATATAATAACGATTATCAATGTTATTTCCAAGGTAATTCTGTTTATTATTACGTTATTATGATTATTAGAGTTAGTCTAACTATTACTATGATTATTACGGCTATTATGACTGTTGCTATGATTATTATGGTTGTTATTACGATTGACATCATTGTTGTGGTTATTATGACGATTACTATGATTATTATGGTTGATAGTGTGGTTATTATGATTATAATTTAGATTATTATGCCTATTCTGGTTATTATGGTTGTTATGGCTATTATAATGGTTATTATGATTGCTTCCAAGTTTATTATGGTTCCTATCATGATTATTATGATTATTATGTCTCATAGTATGATTATGACGTATGTTATGATCATCACTCAGATTATTCTGGTGATTATGCCTATCACGACTGTTATTGCTATAATAATGATTATTAAGCTTATTTCGATGATTATTCTGTTTATTATAACGATGATATGATTATTACAGTTGGTATAACTATTACTATGATCATTACGGCTATTATGATTGTTGCTATGACTATTGGGATTGTTACAACCATTGTTATGATTGTTGTGGTTATAATGGCGTTTACTATGATTATTATGGTTGATAGTGTGGTTATTATGATTATAATTTAGATTATTATGCCTATTATGGTTATTATGGTTTTTATGGCTATTATAATAGGTATTATGTTTGCTTCCAAGTTTATTATGGTTATTATTATGATTATTACGATTATTATGTTTCATAGTGTGGTTATGACGAATATTATGATCATCACTAAGATTATTCTGGTGATTACGACTATTACGATTATTATGGTTATAACAACGATTATAAAGGCTATTTCCATGACGATTCTGTTTGTTACGACGATGTTATGATTATTACAGTTAGTATAACTATTACTATGATCATTACGGCTATTATGATTGTTGCTATCATTATTGGGATTGTTACAACGATTGTTATGATTTTTGTGGTTATAATGGCGTTTACTATGATTATTATGGTTGATAGTGTGGTTATTATGATTATAATTTAGATTATTATGCCTATTATGGTTATTATGGTTTTTATGGCTATTATAATAGGTATTATGTTTGCTTCCAAGTTTATTATGGTTATTATTATGATTATTACGATTATTATGTTTCATAGTGTGGTTATGACGAATATTATGATCATCTCTAAGATTATTCTGGTGATTACGACTATTACGATTATTATGGTTATAACAACGATTATAAAGGCTATTTCCATGACGATTCTGTTTGTTACTACGATGTTATGATTATTACAGTTAGTATAACTATTACTATGATCATTACGGCTATTATGATTGTTGCTATGATTATTGGGATTGTTACAACGATTGTTATGATTGTTGTGGTTATAATGGCGTTTACTATGATTATTATGGTTGATAGTGTGGTTATTATGATTACAATTTAGATTATTATGCCCATTATGGTTATTACGGTTGTTATGGCTATTATAATGGTTATTATGGTTGCTTCCAAGTTTATTATGGTTATTCTTATGATTATTGCGATTGTTATTTTTCATAGTGTGATTATGACGAATATTATGATCATCACTAAGATTATTCTGGTGATTATGACTATGACGATTATTATGGCTATAATAACGATTATTAAGGTTATTTCCATGATAATTGTGTTTATTACTACGTTGTTATGATTATTACAGTTAGTATAACTATTACTATGATTATTACGGCTGTTATGATTGTTGCTACGATTATCATAATTATTATTATGATTGTTATGATTGTTGTGGTTATTATGACGGTTACTATGATTATTATGGTTGGTAGTATGGTTATTATGATTATCATTCAGATTATTATGGCTATTATGATTATTATGGTTTTTATGGCTATTATAATGGTTATTCTGATTGCTTCCAAGTTTATTATGGTTATTATTATGATTGTTATGATTTTTGTGGTTATTATGACGGTTACTATGATTATTATGTATGATAGTATGGTTATTTTGATTATCATTCAGATTAATATGGCTATTACGATTATTAGGGTTTTTATGGCCATTATAATGTTTATTATGATTGTTTCCAAGTTTATTATGGTTCGTATCATGATTATTATGATTATTATGTCTCATAGTATGATTATGACGTATGTTATGATCATCACTCAGATTATTCTGGTGATTATGCCTATCACGACTGTTATTGCTATAATAATGATTATTAAGCTTATTTCGATGATTATTCTGTTTATTATAACGATGATATGATTATTACAGTTAGTATAACTATTACTATGATCATTACGACTATTATGATTGTTGCTATGGTTATTGGGATTGTTACAACGATTGTTACGATTGTTGTGGTTATTATGACGATTACTATGATTATTATGGTTGATAGTATGGTTATTATGATTATCATGCAGATTATTATGGCTATTACGATTATTATGGTTTTTATGGCCATTATAATGGTTATTATGATTGTTTCCAAGTTTAATATGGTTCTTATTATAATTATTATGATTATTATGTTTCATAGTATGATTATGACGAATATTATGATCATCACTCAGATTACTCTGGTGATTATGACTATTACGATTATTATAGCTATAATAACGATTATTAAGGTTATTTCCATGATAATTCTGTTTATTACTACGTTGTTATGATTATTACAGTTAGTATAACTATTACTATGATTATTACGGCAATTATGATTGTTGCTATGATTATTATGGTTGTTATTACGATTGGCATCATTGTTGTGGATATTATGACGATTACTATGATTATTATGGGTGATAGTATGGTTGTTATGATTATTATTCAGATTATTATGTCTATTATTATTATTATAGTTTTTATGGCTATTATAATGGTTATTATGATTGTTTCCAAGTTTACTATGGTTATCATTATGATTATTACGACTATTATGTTTCATAGTATGATTATGACGAATATTATGATCATCACTAAGGTTATTCTCGTGGTTTTGACTATGACGATTATTATGGCTATAATAACGATTATTAATGTTATTTCCAAGGTAATTCTGTTTATTATTACGTTGTTATGATTATTAGAGTTAGTCTAACTATTACTACGATTATTACGGCTATTATGATTGTTGCTACGATTATCATAGTTATTATTATGATTGTTATGATTTTTGTGGTTATTATGACGGTTACTATGATTATTATGGTTGATAGTATGATTATTATGATTATCATGCAGATTATTATGGCTATTACGATTATTATGGTTTTTATGGCCATTATAATGGTTATTATGATTGTTTCCAAGTTTAATATGGTTCTTATTATAATTATTATTATTATTATGTTTCATAGTATGATTATGACGAATATTATGATCATCACTCAGATTACTCTGGTGATTATGACTATTACGATTATTATAGCTATAATAACGATTATTAAGGTTATTTCCATGATAATTCTGTTTATTACTACGTTGTTATGATTATTACAGTTAGTATAACTATTACTATGATTATTACGGCTATTATGATTGTTGCTATGATTATTATGGTTGCTATTACGATTGGCATCGTTGTTGTGGATATTACGACGATTACTATGATTATTATGGGTGATAGTATGGTTGTTATGATTATTATTCAGGTTATTATGTCTATTATTATTATTATGGTTTTTATGGCTATTATAATGGTTATTATGATTGTTTCCAAGTTTACTATGGTCATCATTATGATTATTACGACTATTATTGTTTCATAGTATGATTATGACGAATATTATCATAATCACTAAGATTATTCTGGTGATTATGACTTTGACGATTATTATGTCTATAAAAACGATTATTAAGGTTACTTCCATGATAATTGTGTTTATTACTACGTTGTTATGATTGTTACAGTTAGTATAACTATTACTATGATTATTACGGCTATTATGATTGTTGCTACGATTATCATAATTATTATTATGATTGTTATGATTTTTGTGGTTATTATGACGGTTACTATGATTATTATGGGTGATAGTATGGTTGGTATGATTATTATTCAGATTATTATGTCTATTATTATTATTATGGTTTTTGTGGCTATTATAATGGTTATTATGATTTTTCCAGGTTTACCTTTGTTATTATTATGTCTATTATGATTATTATGATTCTTAGTGTGATTATGACGAATATTATCATAATCACTAAGATTATTCTGGTGATTATGACTATGACGATTATTATGGTTATAATAACGATTATTAACGTTCTTTCCATGATAATTCTGTTTATTACTACGTTGTTATGACTATTACAGTTAGTATAACTATTACTATGATTATTACGGCTGTTATGATTGTTGCTACGATTATCATAATTATTATTATGATTGTTATGATTGTTGTGGTTATTATGACGATTGCTATGATTATTATGGGTGATAGTATGGTTATTATGATTATTATTCAGATTATTATGTCTATTATTATTATTATGGTTTTTATGGCCATTATAATGTTTATTATGATTGTTCCCAAGTTTATTATGGTTATCATTATGATTCTTATGATTATTATGTTTCATAGTATGATTGTGACGAATATTATGATCATCACTAAGATTATAATGGCTATTATGATTATTATGGTTTTTATGGCTATCATAATGGTTATTACGATTTTTAGAGGTTTATTATGGTTATTATTATGATTATTATGATTATTATGTTTTATAGTATGATTATGACGTATATTATGATCATCACTAAGATTATTCTGGTGATTATGGCTATGACGATTATTATGGCTATAATAACGATTATTAACGTTCTTTTCATGATAATTCTGTTTATTACTACGTTGTTATGACCATTACAGTTAGTATAACTATTACTATGATTATTACGGCTGTTATGATTGTTGCTACGATTATCATAATTATTATTATGATTGTTATGATTGTTGTGGTTATTATGACGGTTACTATGATTATTATGGTTGATAGTATGGTTATTATGATTATCATTCAGATTATTATGGCTATTATTATTATTATGGTGTTTATGGCCATTATAATGGTTATTATGATTGTTTCCAATTATATTATGGTTATTATTATGATTATTACGATTATTATGGTTCCTAGTATGATTATGACGAATATTAAGATCATCACTAAGATTATAATGGCTATTATGATTATTATGGTTTTTATGGCTATCATAATGGTTATTACGATTTTTGGAGGTTTATTATGGTTATTATTATGATTATTATGATTATTATGTTTTATAGTATGATTATGACGTATATTATGATCATCACTAAGATTATTCTGGTGATTATGGCTATGACGATTATTATGGCTATAATAACGATTATTAAGGTTATTTCCATGATAATTCTGTTTATTACAACGTTGTTATGGTTATTACAGTTAGTATAACTATTACTATGATTATTACGGCCATTATGATTGTTGCTACGATTATCATAATTATTATTGTGATTGTTATGATTGTTGTGGTTATTATGACGTTTACTATGATTATTATGGTTGATAGTATGGTTATTATGATTATCATACAGATTATTATGGCTATTATGATTATTGTGGTTTTTATGGCCATTATAATGGTTATCATGATTATTATGTTTTATAGTATGATTATGACGTATATTATGGTCATCACTAAGATTATTCTGGTGGTTTTGACTATGACGATTATTATGGATATTATAACGATTACTAATGTTGTTTCCATGACAATTCTGTTTATTATTACGTTGTTATGATTATTACAGTTAGTCTAACTATTACTGTGATTATTACGGCTAATATGATTGATGCTGCTATTACCATAATTATTATTATGATTGCTATGATTTTTGTGGTTATTATGACGGTTACTATGATTATTATGGTTGATAGTACGGTTATTATGATTATCATTCAGATTATTATGGCTGTTATGATTGTTATGGTTTTTATGGCCATTATAATGGTTATTATGATTCTTTCCAAGTTTATTATGGTTCCTATTATGATTATTATGATTATTATGTTTCATAGTGTGATTATGACGTATATTATCATAATCACTAAGATTATTTTGTTGATTATGACTATTACGATTATTATGGATATAATAACGATTATCAATGTTATTTCCAAGGTAATTCTGTTTATTATTACGTTGTTATGATTATTAGAGTTAGTCCAACTATTACTATGATTATTACGGCTATTATGACTGTTGCTATGATTATTATGGTTGTTATTACGATTGACATCATTGTTGTGGTTATTATGACGATTACTATGATTATTATGGTTGATAGTGTGGTTATTATGATTATAATTTAGATTATTATGCCTATTCTGGTTATTATGGTTGTTATGGCTATTATAATGGTTATTATGATTGCTTCCAAGTTTATTATGGTTATTATTATGATTGTTATGATTTTTGTGGTTATTATGACGGTTACTATGATTATTATGTATGATAGTATGGTTATTTTGATTATCATTCAGATTATTATGGCTATTACGAATCTTAGGGTTTTTATGGCCATTACAATGGTTATTATGATTGTTTCCAAGTTTATTATGGTTCTTATCATGATTATTATGATTATTATGTCTCATAGTATGATTATGACGTATGTTATGATCATCACTCAGATTATTCTGGTGATTATGCCTATCACGACTGTTATTGCTATAATAATGATTATTAAGCTTATTTCGATGATTATTCTGTTTATTATAACGATGATATGATTATTACAGTTAGTATAACTATTACTATGATCATTACGGCTATTATGATTGTTGCTATGATTATTGGGATTGTTACAACGATTGTTATGATTGTTGTGGTTATAATGGCGTTTACTATGATTATTATGGTTGATAGTGTGGTTATTATGATTATAATTTAGATTATTATGCCTATTATGGTTATTATGGTTTTTATGGCTATTATAATAGGTATTATGTTTGCTTCCAAGTTTATTATGGTTATTATTATGATTATTACGATTATTATGTTTCATAGTGTGGTTATGACGAATATTATGATCATCACTAAGATTATTCTGGTGATTACGACTATTACGATTATTGTGGTTATAACAACGATTATAAAGGCTATTTCCATGACGATTCTGTTTGTTACTACGATGTTATGATTATTACAGTTAGTATAACTATTACTATGATCATTACGGCTATTATGATTGTTGCTATGATTATTGGGATTGTTACAACGATTGTTATGATTGTTGTGGTTATAATGGCGTTTACTATGATTATTATGGTTGATAGTGTGGTTATTATGATTATCATTTAGATTATTATGGCTGTTATGATTATTATCGTTTTTATGGCTGTTACAATGGTAATTATGTTTGTTTCCACGTTTACTATTGTTATTATTAGGATTATTATTATTATTGTGTTTCTTAGTATGATTATGATGATTATTATGGTCATCACTGAGATTATTTTGGTGATTATGATTATTGCGATTTTTATGGCTATAATAACGATTATTAAGGTTATTTCCATGATAATTCTGTTTATTATTTCGATGTTATGATTACTACAGTTAGCACAACTATTAGTATGATTATTACGACTATTATGACTGGTGCTATGATTATTATGATTATTATTACGATTGTTATGATTGTTGTGCTTGTTATGACGATTACTAAGATTATTATGGTTGATAGTGTGGTTATTATGATTATAATTTAGATTATTATGCCCATTATGGTTATTACGGTTGTTATGGCTATTATAATGGTTATTATGGTTGCTTCCAAGTTTATTATGGTTATTATTATGATTATTGCGATTGTTATGTTTCATAGTGTGATTATGACGAATATTATGATCATCACTAAGATTATTCTGGTGATTATGACTATGACGATTATTATGGCTATAATAACGATTATTAAGGTTATTTCCATGATAATTGTGTTTATTACTACGTTGTTATGATTATTACTGTTAGTATAACTATTACTATGATTATTACGGCTGTTATGATTGTTGCTACGATTATCATAATTATTATTATGATTGTTATGATTGTTGTGGTTATTATGACGGTTACTATGATTATTATGGTTGGTAGTATGGTTATTATGATTATCATTCAGATTATTATGGCTATTATGATTATTATGGTTTTTATGGCCATTATAATGGTTATTATGATTCAGTCCAAGTTTATTATGGCTCTTATTATGATTATTATGATTATTATGTTTCTTAGTATGATTATGACGAATATTATCATAATCACTAAGATTATTCTGGTTATTTTGGCTATGACGATTATTATGGATATAATAACTATTATCAATGTTATTTCCATGATAATTCTGTTTATTATTACGTTGTTATGATTATTACAGTTAGTCTAACTATTACTATGGTTATTACGGCTATTATGATTGTTGCTACGATTATCATAATTATTATTATGATTGCTATGATTTTTGCTGTTATTATGACGGTTACTATGATTATTATGGTTGACAGTACGGTTATTACGATTATCATTCAGATTATTATGGCTATTATGATTATTATGGTTGTTATGGCTATTATAATGGTTATTCTGATTGCTTCCAAGTTTATTATGGTTATTATTATGATTGTTATGATTTTTGTGGTTATTATGACGGTTACTATGATTATTATGTATGATAGTATAGTTATTTTGATTATCATTCAGATTATTATGGCTATTACGATTATTAGGGTTTTTATGGCCATTATAATGTTTATTATGATTGTTTCCAAGTTTATTATGGTTCGTATCATGATTATTATGATTATTATGTCTCATAGTATGATTATGACGTATGTTATGATCATCACTCAGATTATTCTGGTGATTATGCCTATCACGACTGTTATTGCTATAATAATGATTATTAAGCTTATTTCGATGATTATTCTGTTTATTATAACGATGATATGATTATTACAGTTAGTATAACTATTACTATGATCATTACGACTATTATGATTGTTGCTATGGTTATTGGGATTGTTACAACGATTGTTACGATTGTTGTGGTTATTATGACGATTACTATGATTATTATGGTTGATAGTATGGTTATTATGATTATCATGCAGATTATTATGGCTATTACGATTATTATGGTTTTTATGGCCATTATAATGGTTATTATGATTGTTTCCAAGTTTAATATGGTTCTTATTATAATTATTATGATTATTATGTTTCATAGTATGATTATGACGAATATTATGATCATCACTCAGATTACTCTGGTGATTATGACTATTACGATTATTATAGCTATAATAACGATTATTAAGGTTATTTCCATGATAATTCTGTTTATTACTACGTTGTTATGATTATTACAGTTAGTATAACTATTACTATGATTATTACGGCAATTATGATTGTTGCTATGATTATTATGGTTGTTATTACGATTGGCATCATTGTTGTGGATATTATGACGATTACTATGATTATTATGGGTGATAGTATGGTTGTTATGATTATTATTCAGATTATTATGTCCATTATTATTATTATGGTTTTTATGGCTATTATAATGGTTATTATGATTGTTTCCAAGTTTACTATGGTCATCATTATGATTATTACGACTATTATGTTTAATAGTATGATTATGACGAATATTATGATCATCACTAAGGTTATTCTCGTGGTTTTGACTATGACGATTATTATGGCTATAATAACGATTATTAATGTTATTTCCAAGGTAATTCTGTTTATTATTACGTTGTTATGATTATTAGAGTTAGTCTAACTATTACTACGGTTATTACGGCTATTATGATTGTTGCTACGATTATCATAGTTATTATTATGATTGTTATGATTTTTGTGGTTATTATGACGGTTACTATGATTATTATGGTTGATAGTATGATTATTATGATTATCATGCAGATTATTATGGCTATTACGATTATTATGGTTTTTATGGCCATTATAATGGTTATTATGATTGTTTCCAAGTTTATTATGGTTCTTATTATAATTGTTATGATTATTATGTTTCATAGTATGATTATGACGAATATTATGATCATCACTCCGATTACTCTGGTGATTATGGCTATTACGATTATTATAGCTATAATAACGATTATTAAGGTTATTT
This sequence comes from Calliopsis andreniformis, assembly GCF_051401765.1. NCBI lineage: Eukaryota > Metazoa > Arthropoda > Insecta > Hymenoptera > Andrenidae > Calliopsis > Calliopsis andreniformis. The sequence goes on from NW_027480656.1 coordinate 317,463, forward strand.
CCATGATAATTCTGTTTATTACTACGTTGTTATGATTATTACAGTTAGTATAACTATTACTCTGATTATTACGGCTATTATGATTGTTGCTATGATTATTATGGTTGTTATTACGATTGGCATCATTGTTGTGGATATTATGACGATTACTATGATTATTATGGGTGATAGTATGGTTGTTATGATTATTATTCAGATTATTATGTCTATTATTATTATTATGGTTTTTATGGCTATTATAATGGTTATTATGATTGTTTCCAAGTTTACTATGGTTATCATTATGATTATTACGACTATTATGTTTCATAGTATGATTATGACCAATATTATCATAATCACTAAGATTATTCTGGTGATTATGACTATGACGATGATTATGGCTATAAAAACGATTATTAAGGTTATTTCCATGATAATTCTGTTTATTACTACGTTGTTATGATTATTACAGTTAGTATAACTATTATGATGATTATTACGGCTATTATGATTGTTGCTACGATTATCATAATTATTATTATGATTGTTATGATTGGTGTGGTTATTATGACGGTTACTATGATTATTATGGTTGATAGTATGGTTATTATGATTATCATTCTGATTATTATGGCTGTTACGATTATTATGGTTTTTATGGCCATTATAATGGTTATTATGATTGTTTCCAAGTTTAATATGGCGATTATTATATTTATTATGATTATTATGTTTCATATTATGATTATGACGAATATTATGATCATCACTAAGGTTATTCTCGTGGTTTTGACTATGACGCTTATTATGGCTATAATAACGATTATTAATGTTATTTCCAAGGTAATTCTGTTTATTATTACGTTGTTATGATTATTAGAGTTAGTCTAACTATTACTACGATTATTACGGCTATTATGATTGTTGCTACGATTATCATAGTTATTATTATGATTGTTATGATTTTTGTGGTTATTATGACGGTTACTATGATTATTATGGCTGACAGTATGATTATTATGATTATCATGCAGATTATTATGGCTATTACGATTATTATGGTTTTTATGGCCATTATAATGGTTATTATGATTGTTTCCAAGTTTAATATGGTTCTTATTATAATTATTATGGTTATTATGTTTCATAGTATGATTATGACGAATATTATGATCATCACTCAGATTACTCTGGTGATTATGACTATTACGATTATTATAGCTATAATAACGATTATTAAGGTTATTTCCATGATAATTCTGTTTATTACTACGTTGTTATGATTATTACAGTTAGTATAACTATTACTATGATTATTACGGCTATTATGATTGTTGCTACGATTATCATAATTATTATTATGATTGTTATGATTGTTGTGGTTATTATGACGGTTACTATGATTATTATGGTTGATAGTATGGTTATTATGATTATCATTCTGATTATTATGGCTGTTATGATTATTATGGTTTTTATGACCATTATAATGGTTATTATGATTGTTTCCAAGTTTACTATGGTGATTATTATATTTATTATGATTATTATGTTTCATATTATGATTATGACGAATATTATGATCATCACTAAGGTTATTCTCGTGGTTTTGACTATGACGATTATTATGGCTATAATAACGATTATTAATGTTATTTCCAAGGTAATTCTCTTTATTATTACGTTGTTATGATTATTAGAGTTAGTCTAACTATTACTACGATTATTACGGCTATTATGATTGTTGCTACGATTATCATAGTTATTATTATGATTGTTATGATTTTTGTGGTTATTATGACGGTTACTATGATTATTATGGTTGATAGTATGATTATTATGATTATCATGCAGATTATTATGGCTATTACGATTATTATGGTTTTTTGGCCATTATAATAGTTATTATGATTGTTTCCAAGTTTAATATGGTTCTTATTATAATTATTATGATTATTATGTTTCATAGTATGATTATGACGAATATTATGATCATCACTAAGATTATTCTGGTGATTACGACTATTACGATTATTATGGTTATAATAACGATTATAAAGGCTATTTCCATGACGATTCTGTTTGTTACTACGATGTTATGATTATTACAGTTAGTATAACTATTACTATGATTATTGCGGCTATTATGATTGTTGCCATGATTATTATGATTATTATTACGATTGTTATGATTGTTGTAGTCATTATGACGATTACTATGATTATTATGGTTGATAGTGTGGTTATTACGATTATCATTTAGATTATTATGCCTATTATGGTTATTACGGTTTTTATGGCTGTTATAACGGTTATTATGGTTGTTTCCAAGTTTATTATGGTTATTATTATGATTATTACGATTATTATGTTTCATGGTGTGATTATGACGAATATTATGTTCATCACTAAGATTACTCTGCTGATTATGACTATTACGATTATTTTGGTTATAATAACGATTATAAAGGCTTTTTCCATGACAATTCTGTTTATTACCACGATGTTATGATTATTACAGTTAGTATAACTATTACTACGATTATTGCGGCTATTATGATTGTTGCTATGATTATTATGATTATTATTACGATTGTTATGATTGTTGTGGTTATTATGACGATTACTATGATTATTATGGTTGATAGTATGCATATTATGATTATCATGCAGATTATTATGGCTATTACGATTATTATGGTTTTTATGGCCATTATAATGGTTATTATGATTGTTTCCAAGTTTATTATGGTTCTTATTATGATTATTATGATTATTATGTTTCATAGTATGATTATGACGTATATTATGATCATCACTGAGATTATTCTCGCGATTATGACTATTACGATTATTATAGCTATAATAACGATTATTAAGGTTATTTCCATGATAATTCTGTTTATTGTTACGATGTTATGATTATTACAGTTAGTATATCAATTACTATAATTATTACGTCTATTATGACCGTTGCTATGATTATTATGATTATTATTAAGATTGTTATGATTGCTGTGGTTATTATGACGATTACTATGATTATTATGGTTGATAGTATGGTTTTTATGATTATCATTCAGATTATTATGTCTATTATGATTATTATGGTTTTTGTGGCTGTCATAATGGTTATTATGATTTTTCCCGGTTTACCGTTGTTATTATTATGTTTATTATGATTATTATGATTCTTAGTATGATTATGACGAATATTATCATAATCACTAGGATTATTCTGGTGATTATGACTATGACGATTATTATGGCTATAATAACGATTATTAACGTTCTTTCCATGATAATTCTGTTTATTACTACGTTGTTATGACCATTACAGTTAGTATAACTATTACTATGATTATTACGGCTGTTATGATTGTTGCTACGATTATCATAATTATTATTATGATTGTTATGATTGTTGTGGTTATTATGACGGTTACTATAATTATTATGGTTGATAGTATGGTTATTATGATTATCATTCAGATTATTATGGCTATTATTATTATAATGGTTTTTATGGCCATTATAATGGTTATTATGATTGTTTCCAAGTATATTATGGTTATTATTATGATTATTACGTTTATTATGGTTCCTAGTATGATTATGACGAATATTAAGATCATCACTAAGATTATAATGGCTATTATGATTATTATGGTTTTTATGGCTATCATAATGGTTATTACGATTTTTAGAGGTTTATTATGGTTATTATTATGATTATTATGATTATTATGTTTTATAGTATGATTATGACGTATATTATGATCATCACTAAGATTATTCTGGTGATTATGGCTATGACGATTATTATGGCTATAATAACGATTATTAAGGTTATTTCCATGATAATTCTGTTTATTACAACGTTGTTATGGTTATTACAGTTAGTATAACTATTACTAGGATTATTACGGCCATTATGATTGTTGCGACGATTATCATAATTATTATTGTGATTGTTATGATTGTTGTGGTTATTATGACGGTTACTATGATTATTATGGTTGCTAGTATGGTTATTATGATTATCATGCAGATTATTATGGCTATTACGATTATTATGGTTTTTATGGCCATTATAATGGTTATTATGATTGTTTCCAGGTTTATTATGGTTCCTATTATGATTATTATGACTATTATGTTTCATAGTATGATTATGACGTATATTATGATCATCACTCAGATTATTCTGGTGATTATGACTATTACGATTATTATAGCTATAATAACGATTATTAAGGTTATTTCCATGATAATTCTGTTTATTACTACGTTGTTATGATTATTACAGTTAGTATAACTATTACTATGATTATTACGGCTGTTATGATTGTTGCTACGATTATCATAATTATTATTATGATTGTTATGATTGTTGTGGTTATTATGACGGTTACTATGATTATTATGGTTGGTAGTATGGTTATTATGATTATCATTCAGATTATTATGGCTATTATGATTATTATGGTTTTTATGGCCATTATAATGGTTATTATGATTCAGTCCAAGTTTATTATGGCTCTTATTATGATTATTATGATTATTATGTTTCTTAGTATGATTATGACGAATATTATCATAATCACTAAGATTATTCTGGTTATTTTGGCTATGACGATTATTATGGATATAATAACTATTATCAATGTTATTTCCATGATAATTCTGTTTATTATTACGTTGTTATGATTATTACAGTTAGTCTAACTATTACTATGGTTATTACGGCTATTATGATTGTTGCTACGATTATCATAATTATTATTATGATTGCTATGATTTTTGCTGTTATTATGACGGTTACTATGATTATTATGGTTGACAGTACGGTTATTACGATTATCATTCAGATTATTATGGCTATTATGATTATTATGGTTGTTATGGCTATTATAATGGTTATTCTGATTGCTTCCAAGTTTATTATGGTTATTATTATGATTGTTATGATTTTTGTGGTTATTATGACGGTTACTATGATTATTATGTATGATAGTATAGTTATTTTGATTATCATTCAGATTATTATGGCTATTACGATTATTAGGGTTTTTATGGCCATTATAATGTTTATTATGATTGTTTCCAAGTTTATTATGGTTCGTATCATGATTATTATGATTATTATGTCTCATAGTATGATTATGACGTATGTTATGATCATCACTCAGATTATTCTGGTGATTATGCCTATCACGACTGTTATTGCTATAATAATGATTATTAAGCTTATTTCGATGATTATTCTGTTTATTATAACGATGATATGATTATTACAGTTAGTATAACTATTACTATGATCATTACGACTATTATGATTGTTGCTATGGTTATTGGGATTGTTACAACGATTGTTACGATTGTTGTGGTTATTATGACGATTACTATGATTATTATGGTTGATAGTATGGTTATTATGATTATCATGCAGATTATTATGGCTATTACGATTATTATGGTTTTTATGGCCATTATAATGGTTATTATGATTGTTTCCAAGTTTAATATGGTTCTTATTATAATTATTATGATTATTATGTTTCATAGTATGATTATGACGAATATTATGATCATCACTCAGATTACTCTGGTGATTATGACTATTACGATTATTATAGCTATAATAACGATTATTAAGGTTATTTCCATGATAATTCTGTTTATTACTACGTTGTTATGATTATTACAGTTAGTATAACTATTACTATGATTATTACGGCAATTATGATTGTTGCTATGATTATTATGGTTGTTATTACGATTGGCATCATTGTTGTGGATATTATGACGATTACTATGATTATTATGGGTGATAGTATGGTTGTTATGATTATTATTCAGATTATTATGTCCATTATTATTATTATGGTTTTTATGGCTATTATAATGGTTATTATGATTGTTTCCAAGTTTACTATGGTCATCATTATGATTATTACGACTATTATGTTTCATAGTATGATTATGACGAATATTATGATCATCACTAAGGTTATTCTCGTGGTTTTGACTATGACGATTATTATGGCTATAATAACGATTATTAATGTTATTTCCAAGGTAATTCTGTTTATTATTACGTTGTTATGATTATTAGAGTTAGTCTAACTATTACTACGGTTATTACGGCTATTATGATTGTTGCTACGATTATCATAGTTATTATTATGATTGTTATGATTTTTGTGGTTATTATGACGGTTACTATGATTATTATGGTTGATAGTATGATTATTATGATTATCATGCAGATTATTATGGCTATTACGATTATTATGGTTTTTATGGCCATTATAATGGTTATTATGATTGTTTCCAAGTTTATTATGGTTCTTATTATAATTGTTATGATTATTATGTTTCATAGTATGATTATGACGAATATTATGATCATCACTCCGATTACTCTGGTGATTATGGCTATTACGATTATTATAGCTATAATAACGATTATTAAGGTTATTTCCATGATAATTCTGTTTATTACTACGTTGTTATGATTATTACAGTTAGTATAACTATTACTCTGATTATTACGGCTATTATGATTGTTGCTATGATTATTATGGTTGTTATTACGATTGGCATCATTGTTGTGGATATTATGACGATTACTATGATTATTATGGGTGATAGTATGGTTGTTATGATTATTATTCAGATTATTATGTCTATTATTATTATTATGGTTTTTATGGCTATTATAATGGTTATTATGATTGTTTCCAAGTTTACTATGGTTATCATTATGATTATTACGACTATTATGTTTCATAGTATGATTATGACCAATATTATCATAATCACTAAGATTATTCTGGTGATTATGACTATGACGATGATTATGGCTATAAAAACGATTATTAAGGTTATTTCCATGATAATTCTGTTTATTACTACGTTGTTATGATTATTACAGTTAGTATAACTATTATGATGATTATTACGGCTATTATGATTGTTGCTACGATTATCATAATTATTATTATGATTGTTATGATTGGTGTGGTTATTATGACGGTTACTATGATTATTATGGTTGATAGTATGGTTATTATGATTATCATTCTGATTATTATGGCTGTTACGATTATTATGGTTTTTATGGCCATTATAATGGTTATTATGATTGTTTCCAAGTTTAATATGGCGATTATTATATTTATTATGATTATTATGTTTCATATTATGATTATGACGAATATTATGATCATCACTAAGGTTATTCTCGTGGTTTTGACTATGACGCTTATTATGGCTATAATAACGATTATTAATGTTATTTCCAAGGTAATCCTGTTTATTATTACGTTGTTATGATTATTAGAGTTAGTCTAACTATTACTACGATTATTACGGCTATTATGATTGTTGCTACGATTATCATAGTTATTATTATGATTGTTATGATTTTTGTGGTTATTATGACGGTTACTATGATTATTATGGCTGACAGTATGATTATTATGATTATCATGCAGATTATTATGGCTATTACGATTATTATGGTTTTTATGGCCATTATAATGGTTATTATGATTGTTTCCAAGTTTAATATGGTTCTTATTATAATTATTATGATTATTATGTTTCATAGTATGATTATGACGAATATTATGATCATCACTCAGATTACTCTGGTGATTATGACTATTACGATTATTATAGCTATAATAACGATTATTAAGGTTATTTCCATGATAATTCTGTTTATTACTACGTTGTTATGATTATTACAGTTAGTATAACTATTACTATGATTATTACGGCTATTATGATTGTTGCTACGATTATCATAATTATTATTATGATTGTTATGATTGTTGTGGTTATTATGACGGTTACTATGATTATTATGGTTGATAGTATGGTTATTATGATTATCATTCTGATTATTATGGCTGTTATGATTATTATGGTTTTTATGACCATTATAATGGTTATTATGATTGTTTCCAAGTTTACTATGGTGATTATTATATTTATTATGATTATTATGTTTCATATTATGATTATGACGAATATTATGATCATCACTAAGGTTATTCTCGTGGTTTTGACTATGACGATTATTATGGCTATAATAACGATTATTAATGTTATTTCCAAGGTAATTCTCTTTATTATTACGTTGTTATGATTATTAGAGTTAGTCTAACTATTACTACGATTATTACGGCTATTATGATTGTTGCTACGATTATCATAGTTATTATTATGATTGTTATGATTTTTGTGGTTATTATGACGGTTACTATGATTATTATGGTTGATAGTATGATTATTATGATTATCATGCAGATTATTATGGCTATTACGATTATTATGGTTTTTTGGCCATTATAATAGTTATTATGATTGTTTCCAAGTTTAATATGGTTCTTATTATAATTATTATGATTATTATGTTTCATAGTATGATTATGACGAATATTATGATCATCACTAAGATTATTCTGGTGATTACGACTATTACGATTATTATGGTTATAATAACGATTATAAAGGCTATTTCCATGACGATTCTGTTTGTTACTACGATGTTATGATTATTACAGTTAGTATAACTATTACTATGATTATTGCGGCTATTACGATTGTTGCCATGATTATTATGATTATTATTACGATTGTTATGATTGTTGTAGTCATTATGACGATTACTATGATTATTATGGTTGATAGTGTGGTTATTACGATTATCATTTAGATTATTATGCCTATTATGGTTATTACGGTTTTTATGGCTGTTATAACGGTTATTATGGTTGTTTCCACGTTTACTATTGTTATTATTAGGATTATTATTATTATTGTGTTTCTTAGTATGATTATGATGATTATTATGGTCATCACTGAGATTATTATGGTGATTATGATTATTGCGATTTTTATGGCTATAATAACGATTATTAAGGTTATTTCCATGATAATTCTGTTTATTATTACGTTGTTATGATTATTACAGTTAGTCTAACTATTACTATGGTTATTACGGCTATTATGACTGTTGCTACGATTATCATAATTATTATTATGATTGCTATGATTTTTGTTGTTATTATGACGGTTACTATGATTATTATGGTTGATAGTACGGTTATTATGATTATCATTCAGATTATTTTGGCTATTATGATTATTATGGTTGTTATGGCTATTATAATGGTTATTCTGATTGCTTCCAAGTTTATTATGGTTATTATTATGATTGTTATGATTTTTGTGCTTATTATGACGGTTACTACGATTATTATATATGATAGTATGGTTATTTTGATTATCATTCAGATTATTATGGCTATTACGATTATTAGGGTTTTTATGGCCATTATAATGTTTATTATGATTGTTTCCAAGTTTATTATGGTTCTTATCATGATTATTATGATTATTATGTCTCATAGTATGATTATGACGTATGTTATGATCATCACTCAGATTATTCTGGTGATTATGCCTATCACGACTGTTATTGCTATAATAATGATTATTAAGCTTATTTCGATGATTATTCTGTTTATTATAACGATGATATGATTATTACAGTTAGTATAACTATTACTATGATCATTACGACTATTATAATTGTTGCTATGATTATTGGGATTGTTACAACGATTGTTATGATTGTTGTGGTTAAAATGGCGTTTACTATGATTATTATGGTTGATAGTGTGGTTATTATGATTATCATTTAGATTATTATGGCTATTATGATTATTATCGTTTTTATGGCTGTTACAATGGTAATTATGATTGTTTCCACGTTTACTATTGTTATTATTATGATTATTATTATTATTGTGTTTCTTGGTATGATTATGATGATTATTATGGTCATCACTGAGATTATTATGGTGATTATGATTGTTCCGATTTTTATGGCTATAATAACGATTATTAAGGTTATTTCCATGATAATTCTGTTTATTATATCGATGTTATGATTACTACAGTTAGCATAACTATTAGTATGATTATTACGACTATTATGACTGGTGCTATGATTATTATGATTATTATTACGATTGTTATGATTGTTGTGGTTATTATGACGATTACTATGATTATTATGGTTGATAGTGTGGTTATTATGATTATAATTTAGATTATTATGCCTATTATGGTTATTATGGTTGTTATGGCTATTATAATGGTTATTATGGTTGCTTCCAAGTTTATTATGGTTATTATTATGATTATTACGATTGTTACGTTTCATAGTGTGATTATGACGAATATTATGATCATCACTAAGATTATTCTGGTGATTGTGACTATGACGATTATTATGGCTATAAAAACGATTATTAAGGTTATTTCCATGATAATTCTGTTTATAACTACGTTGTTATGATTATTACAGTTAGTATATCAATTACTATAATTATTACGGCTATTATGACTGTTGCTTTGATTATTATGATTATTATTAAGATTGTTATGAGTGCTGTGGTTATTATGACGATTACTATGATTATTATGGTTGGTAGTATGGTTTTTATGATTATCATTCAGATTATTATGTCTATTATGATTATTATGGTTTTTGTGGCTGTCATAATGGTTATTATGATTTTTCCAGGTTTACCTTTGATATTATTATGTCTATTATGATTATTATGATTCTTAGTGTGATTATGACGAATATTATCATAATCACTAAGATTATTCTGGTGATTATGACTATGACGATTATTATGGCTATAATAACGATTATTAACGTTCTTTCCATGATAATTCTGTTTATTACTACGTTGTTATGACCATTACAGTTAGTATAACTATTACTATGATTATTACGGCTGTTATGATTGTTGCTACGATTATCATAATTATTATTATGATTGTTATGATTGTTGTGGTTATTATGACGGTTACTATGATTATTATGGTTGATAGTATGGTTATTATGATTATCATTCAGATTATTATGGCTATTATTATTATTATGGTTTTTATGGCCATTATAATGGTTATTATGATTGTTTCCAAGTATATTATGGTTATTATTATGATTATTACGATTATTATGGTTCCTAGTATGATTATGACGAATATTAAGATCATCACTAAGATTATAATGGCTATTATGATTATTATGGTTTTTATGGCTATGATAATGGTTATTACGATTTTTAGAGGTTTATTATGGTTATTATTATGATTATTATGATTATTATGTTTTCTAGTATGATTATGACGTATATTATGATCATCACTAAGATTATTCTGGTGATTATGGCTATGACGACTATTATGGCTATAATAACGATTATTAAGGTTATTTCCATGACAATTCTGTTTATTACTACGTTGTTATGATTATTACAGTTAGTATAACTATTACTATGATTATTACGGCTATTATGATTGTTGCTATGATTATTATGGTTGTTATTACGAGTGGCATCATTGTTGTGGATATTATGACGATTACTATGATTATTATGGGTGATAGTATGGTTGTTATGATTATTATTCAGATTATTATGTCTATTATTATTATTATGGTTTTTATGGCCACCATAATGGTTATTATGATTTTTCCAGGTTTATTATGGCTATTATTATCTTTGTTATGATTACTATGTTTCTTAGTATGATTATGACGAATATTATGATCATCACTAAGATTATTCTGGTGATTATGACTATTACGATTATTAGAGCTATAATAACGATTATTAAGGTTATTTCCATGATAATTCTGTTTATTGTTACGATGTTATGATTATTACAGTTAGTATAACTATTACTTTGATTATTACGGCTATTATGACTGTTGCTATGATTATTATGGTTGTTATTACGATTGACATCATTGTTGTGGTTATTATGACGATTGCTATGATTATTATGGGTGATAGTATGGTTATTATGATTATCATTCTGATTATTATGTCTGTTATGATTATTATGGTTTTTATGGCCATTATAATGGTTATTATGATTGCTTCCAAGTTTATTATGGTTATTATTATGATTAATATGATTATTATGTTTCATAGTATGATTATGACGAATATTATGATCATCACTAAGATTATTCTGGTGGTTTAGACTATGACGATTATTATGGCTATAATAACGATTATTAATGTTATTTCCAAGGTAATTCTGTGTATTATTACGTTGGTATGATTATTAGAGTTAGTCTAACTATTACTACGATTATTACGGCTATTATGATTGTTGCTACTATTATCATAGTTATTATTATGATTGCTATGATTTTTGTGGTTAGTATGACGGTTACTATGATTATTATGGTTGATTGTACGGTTATTATGATTAACATTCAGATTACTATGGCTATTACGATTATTATAGTTATTATGGCCATTATAATGGTTATTATGATTCTTTCCAAGTTTATTATGGTTCTTATTATGATTATTATGGTTATTATGTTTCATGGTGTGATTATGACGAATATTATGATCATCACTAAGATTATTCTGGTGATTATGACTATTACGATTATTATGGCTATAATAACGATTATAAAGGTTATTTCCATGACAATTCTGTTTATTACTGCGATGTTATGATTATTACAGTTAGTGCAACTATTACTATGATTTTTACGGCTATTATGATTGTTGCTATGATTATTATGATTATTATTACGATTGTTATGATTGTTGTGGTTATTATGACGATTACTATGATTATTATGGTTGATAGTGTGGTTATTATGATTATCATTTGGATTATTATGTTTGTTATGGTTATTATGTTTCTTAGTATGATTATGACGAATATCATCATAATCACTAAGATTATTATGGTGAGTACGATTATTACGATTATTACGGGTATAATAATGATTATTAAGCTTATTTCCGTGATAATTCTGTCTATTACTACGATGTTACGATTATTACAGTTAGTATAACTATTACTATGATTATTGCGGCTATTATAATTGTTGCTATGATTATTATGATTATTATTACGATTGTTATGATTGTTGAGGTTATTATGACGATTACTATGATTATTATTTTTGATAGTGTGGTTATTATGATTATCATTTAGATTATAATGGCTGTTATGTTTATTATGGTTTTCATGGCCATCATATTGGTTATTATGATTTTTCCAGGTTTATTATGGCTATTATTATGTTTGTTATGATTACTATGTTTCTTAGTATGATTATGACGAATATTATGATCATCACTAAGATTATTCTGGTGATTATGACTATTACGATTATTATGGTTATGATAACGATTATAAAGGTTATTTCCATGACAATTCTGTTTATTATTACGTTGTTATGATTATTACAGTTACTCTAACTATTACTATGATTATTACGGCTATTATGAGTGTTGCTATGATTATTATGTTTGTTATTACGATTGACATCATTGTTGTGGTTATTATGACGATTGCTATGATTATTATGGGTGATAGTGTCGTTATTATGATTATCATTTACATTATTATGCCTATTATTGTTATTATGGTTTTTATGGCTATTATAATGGATATTATGATTGCTTCCAAGTTTATTATGGTTATTATTATGATTATTACGATTATTATGTTTCATGGTGTGATTATGACGAATATTATGATCATCACTAAGATTATTCTGGTGATTATGACTATTACGATTATTATGGTTATAATAACGATTAGAAAGGCTATTTCCGTGACAATTCTGTTTATTACTACGATGTTATGATTATTACAGTTAGTATAACTATTACTATGATTATTGCGGCTATTATGATTGTTGCTATGATTATTATGATTATTATTACGATTGTTATGATTGTTGAGGTTATTGTGACGATTACTATGATTATTATGGTTGATAGTATGGTTATTATGATTATTATTAAGATTATTATGGCTGTTACGTTTATTATGCTTTTTATGGCCATTATAATGGTTATGATTGCTTCCAAGTTTATTATGGTTATTATTATGATTATTATGATTATTATGTTTCATAGTATGATTATGACGAATATTATGATCATCACTAAGATTATTCTGGTGGTTTTGACTATGACGATTATTATGGCTATAATAACGATTATTAATGTTATTTCTAAGGTAATTCTGTTTATTCTTACGTTGTTATGATTATTAGAGTTAGTCTAACTATTACTACGATTATTACGGCTTTTATGATTGTTGCTACGATTACACTGTTCAACACGGGTCTGATTTTGTAAGCGTGAATAAACATTTTTTATAGATTTCGACGTGCTGATTACGAATCTGCAAACCGTTTTGTTCCAGAACGTACAGTTTTTGAAAAAATCAATTTTGAAAAAAATGACAAATTTTCAACTTTGGGATTTTTCTGAGCTTTTGCCGTAGTAGTTATTTAGTTGCTGTTTGTACGAAATAATTCTGTGGACTCTTCCGAATAAAATAATATTAATAGTTATTAGATTATAAACATCGAAATAGGTTTAAATAACAATTAAAGTGAAAAGGACACCCAAAACGCACCCATTTTTGCTGGTATTTTTCACTTTATTTCAAAAAGTAAAGGTCTAGGAGAAAATTTGACTATACCACGCGATAGAGCAAACCTTTCCACTAAGGAAAGCATCAAGCGAATGTTCAAAATTATTTTTGTTTTCAATATAGAAATAAAATAGTTTGGCGAAACGCGCGGCGGCGGCAGTGGTACTCAATGACGTCAATGCGTATAGGGTCCGCGGAACGGCAGGCGATAGGCGAGGCGTCCACCGGCGCGCGCCGCCGTCATTGAGTACCACTGTCGCCGCCGCGCGTTTCGCCAAACTATTTTATTTCTATATTGAAAACAAAAATAATTTTGAACATTCGCTTGATGCTTTCCTTAGTGGAAAGGTTTGCTCTATCGCGTGGTATAGTCAAATTTTCTCCTAGACCCTTACTTTTTGAAATAAAGTGAAAAATATCAGCAAAAATGGGTGCGTTTTGGGTGTCCTTTTCACTTTAATTGTTATTTAAACCTATTTCGATGTTTATAATCTAATAACTATTTATATTATTTTATTCGGGAGAGTTCACAGAATCATTTCGTGCAAAGAGCAACTAAATAACTACTACGGCAAAAGCACAGAAAAATCCCAAAGTTGAAAATTTGTCATTTTTTTCAAAATTGATTTTTTCAAAAACTGTACGTTCTGGAACAAAACGGTTTGCAGATTCGTAATCAGCACGTCAAAATCTATAAGAAATGTCTATTCACGTTTACAAAATCGAAAAAAAGTCAAAATTTGTTGAACAGTGTTATCATAGTTATTATTATGATTGTTATGATTTTTGTGGTTATTATGACGGTTACTATGATTATTATGGTTGATAGTATGGTTATTATGGTTATCATGCAGATAATTATGGCTATTACGATTATTATGGTTTTTATGGCCATTATAATGGTTATTATGATTGTTTCCAAGTTTATTATGGTTCTTATTATGATTATTATGATTATTATGTTTCATAGTATGATTATGACGTATATTATGATCATCTCTCAGATTATTCTGGTGAATATGACTATTACGATTGTTATAGCTATAATAACGACTATTAAGGTTATTTCCATGATACTTCTGTTTATTGTTACGATGCTATGATTATTATAGCTAGTACAAATATTACTTTGATTATTACGGCTATTATGACTGTTACTATGGTTATTATGGTTGTTACTACGATTGACATCATTGTTGTAGTTATGACGATTGCTATGATGATTATGGGTGATAGTATGGTTGTTATAGTTATTATCCAAATTATTATGTCTATTATTATTATTATGGCTTTTATGGCCATTATAATGGTTATTATGATTGTTTCCAAGTTTTTTATGGTTATTATTATGATTATTACGATTGTTATGTTTCATAGTGTGATTATGACGAATATTATGATCATCACTAAGATTATTCTGGTGATTATGACTATTACGATTATTATGGCTATAATAACGATTATGAAGGTTATTTCCATGATAATTCTGTTTATTACTACGTTGTTATGATTACTACAGTTAGTATAACTATTACTATGATTATTACGGCTATTATGATTGTTGCTACGATTATCATAATTATTATTATGATTGTTATGATTGTTGTGGTTATTATGACGTTTACTATGATTATTATGGTTGATAGTATGGTTATTATGATTATCATTCAGATTATTATGGCTATTATGATTATTGTGTTTCATAGTGTGATTATGACGAATATTATGATCATCACTAAGATTATTCTGGTGATTATGATTATTACGGATATTATGGCTATAATAATGATTACTAAGATTATTTCCGTGATAATTCTGTTTATTGTTACGATGTTATGATTATTACAGTTAGTATAACTATTACTTTGATTATTACGGCTATTATGACTGTTGCTATGATTATTACGGTTGTTATTACGATTGACATCATTGTTGTGGTTATTATGACGATTGCTATGATTATTATGGGTGATAGTATGGTTATTATGATTATCATTCTGATTATTATGGCTGTGATGATTATTATGGTTTTTATGGCCATTATAATGGTTATTATGATTGCTTCCAAGTTTATTATGGTTATTATTATGATTAATATGATTATTATGTTTCATAGTACGATTATGACGAATATTACGATCATCACTAACATTATTCTGGTGGTTTAGACTATGACGATTATTATGGCTATAATAACGATTATTAATGTTATTTCCGAGGTAATTCTGTGTATTATTACGTTGGTATGATTATTAGAGTTAGTCTAACTATTACTACGATTATTACGGCTATTATGATTGTTGCTACTATTATCATAGTTATTATTATGATTGCTATGATTTTTGTGGTTATTATGACGGTTACTATGATTATTATGGTTGATAGTACGGTTATTATGATTAACATTCAGATTACTATGGCTATTACGATTATTATAGTTATTATGGCCATTATAATGGTTATTATGATTCTTTCCAAGTTTATTATGGTTCTTATTATGATTATTATGGTTGTTATGTTTCATGGTGTGATTATGACGAATATTATGATCATCACTAAGATTATTCTGGTGATTATGACTATTACGATTATTATGGCTATAATAACGATTATAAAGGTTATTTCCATGACAAATCTGTTTATTACTACGATGTTATGATTATTACAGTTAGTGCAACTATTACTATGATTTTTACGGCTATTATGATTGTTGCTATGATTATTATGATTATTATTACGATTGTTATGATTGTTGTGGTTATTATGACGATTACTATGATTATTATGGTTGATAGTGTGGTTATTATGATTATCATTTAGATTATTATGTTTGTTATGGTTATTATGTTTCTTAGTATGATTATGACGAATATCATCATAATCACTAAGATTATTATGGTGATTACGATTATTACGATTATTACGGCTATAATAATGATTATTAAGCTTATTTCCGTGATAATTCTGTCTATTACTACGATGTTATGATTATTACAGTTAGTATAACTATTACTATGATTATTGCGGCTATTATAATTGTTGCTATGATTATTATGATTATTATTACGATTGTTATGATTGTTGAGGTTATTATGACGATTACTATGATTATTATTTTTGATAGTGTGGTTATTATGATTATCATTTAGATTATTATGGCTGTTATGTTTATTATGGTTTTCATGGCCATCATATTGGTTATTATGATTTTTCCAGGTTTATTATGGCTATTACTATGTTTGTTATGATTACTATGTTTCTTAGTATGATTATGACGAATATTATGATCATCACTAAGATTATTCTGGTGATTATGACTATTACGATTATTATGGTTATGATAACGATTCTAAAGGTTATTTCCATGACAATTCTGTTCATTATTACGTTGTTATGATTATTACAGTTACTCTAACTATTACTAAGATTATTGCGGCTATTATGATTGTTGCTATGATTATTATGATTATTATTACGATTGTTATGATTGTTGAGGTTATTGTGACGATTACTATGATTATTATGGTTGATAGTGTGGTTACTATGATTATCATGCAGATTATTATGGCTATTACGATTATTATGGCTTTTATGGCCATTATAATGGTTATTATGATTGTTTCCAAGTTTATTATGGTTATTATTATGATTATTACGATTGTTATGTTTCATAGTGTGATTATGACGAATATTATGAACATCACTAAGATTATTCTGGTGATTATGACTATTACGATTATTATGGCTATAATAACGATTATTAAGGTTATTTCCATGATAATTCTGTTTATTACTACGTTGTTATGATTATTACAGTTAGTATAACTATTACTATGATTATTACGGCTATTATGACTGTTAGTACGATTATCATAATTATTATTATGATTGTTATGATTGTTGTGGTTATTATGACGTTTACTATGATTATTATGGTTGATAGTATGGTTATTATGATTATCATTCAGATTATTATGGCTATTATGATTATTGTGTTTTTTATGGCCATTATAATGGTTATTATGGTTATTATGTTTCATGGTGTGATTATGACGAATATTATGATCATCACTAAGATTATTCTGGTGATTATGACTATTACGATTATTATGGCTATAATAACGATTACTAAGATTATTTCCGTGATAATTCTGTTTATTATTACGTTGTTATGATTATTACAGTTAGTGCAACTATTACTATGATTTTTACGGCTATTATGATTGTTGCTATGATTATTATGATTATTATTACGATTGTTATGATTGTTGTGGTTATTATGACGATTACTATGATTATTATGGTTGATAGTGTGGTTATTATGATTATTATTTAGATTATTATGACGGTTACGTTTATTATGGTTTTTATGGCCATCATAATGGTTATTATGATTGCTTCCAAGTTTATTATGGTTATTATTATGATTAATATGATTATTATGTTTCATAGTATGATTATGACGAATATTATGATCATCACTAAGATTATTCTGGTGGTTTAGACTATGACGATTATTATGGCTATAATAACGATTATTAATGTTATTTCCAAGGTAATTCTGTGTATTATTACGTTGGTATGATTATTAGAGTTAGTCTAACTATTACTACGATTATTACGGCTATTATGATTGTTGCTACTATTATCATAGTTATTATTATGATTGCTATGATTTTTGTGGTTATTATGACGGTTACTATGATTATTATGGTTGATAGTACGGTTATTATGATTAACATTCAGATTATTATGGCTATTACCATTATTATAGCTTTTATGGCCATTATAATGGTTATTATGATTCTTTCCAAGTTTATTATGGTTCTTATTATGATTATTATGGTTATTATGTTTCATGGTGTGATTATGACGAATATTATGATCATCACTAAGATTATTCTGGTGATTATGACTATTACGATTATTATGTCTATAATAACGATTATAAAGGTTATTTCCATGACAATTCCGTTTATTACTACGAGGTTATGATTATTACAGTTAGTGCAACTATTACTATGATTTTTACGGCTATTATGATTGTTGCTATGATTATTATGATTATTATTACGATTGTTATGATTGTTGTGGTTATTATGACGATTACTATGATTATTATGGTTGATAGTGTGGTTATTATGATTATCATTTAGATTATTATGTTTGTTATGGTTATTATGTTTCTTAGTATGATTATGACGATTATCATCGGAATCACTAAGATTATTATGGTGATTACGATTATTACGATTATTACGGCTATAATAATGATTATTAAGCTTATTTCCGTGATAATTCTGTCTATTACTACGATGTTATGATTATTACAGTTAGTATAACTATTACTATGATTATTGCGGCTATTATAATTGTTGCTATGATTATTATGATTATTATTACGATTGTTATGATTGTTGAGGTTATTATGACGATTACTATGATTATTATTTTTGATAGTGTGGTTATTATGATTATCATTTAGATTATTATGGCTGTTATGTTTATTATGGTTTTCATGGCCATCATATTGGTTATTATGATTTTTCCAGGTTTATTATGGCTATTATTATGTTTGTTATGATTACTATGTTTCTTAGTATGATTATGACGAATATTATGATCATCACTAAGATTATTCTGGTGACTATGACTATTACGATTATTATGGTTATGATAACGATTATAAAGGTTATTTCCATGACAATTCTGTTCATTATTACGTTGTTATGATTATTACAGTTACTCTAACTATTACTATGATTATTACGGCTATTATGAGTGTTGCTATGATTATTATGTTTGTTATTACGATTGACATCATTGTTGTGGTTATTATGACGATTGCTATGATTATTATGGGTGATAGTGTCGTTATTATGATTATCATTTACATTATTATGCCTATTATTGTTATTATGGTTTTTATGGCTATTATAATGGATATTATGATTGCTTCCAAGTTTATTATGGTTATTATTATGATTATTACGATTATTATGTTTCATGGTGTGATTATGACGAATATTATGATCATCACTAAGATTATTCTGGTGATTATGACTATTACGATTATTATGGTTATAATAACGATTAGAAAGGCTATTTCCGTGACAATTCTGATATTACTACGATGTTATGATTATTACAGTTAGTATAACTATTACTATGATTATTGCGGCTATTATGATTGTTGCTATGATTATTATGATTATTATTACGATTGTTATGATTGTTGAGGTTATTGTGACGATTACTATGATTATTATGGTTGATAGTGTGGTTATTATGATTATTATTAAGATTATTATGGCTGTTACGTTTATTATGCTTTTTATGGCCATTATAATGGTTATTATGATTGCTTCCAAGTTTATTATGGTTATTATTATGATTATTATGATTTTTATGTTTCATAGTATGATTATGACGTATATTATGATCATCTCTCAGATTATTCTGGTGAATATGACTATTACGATTATTATAGCTATAATAACGACTATTAAGGTTATTTCCATGATACTTCTGTTTATTGTTACGATGTTATGATTATTATAGCTAGTATAAATATTACATTGATTATTACGATTATTATGACTGTTACTATGGTTATTATGGTTGTTACTACGATTGACATCATTGTTGTAGTTATTATGACGATTGCTATGATGATTATGGGTGATAGTATGGTTGTTATTGTTATTATCCAAATTATTATGTCTATTATTATTATTATGGTATTTATGGCTATTATAATGGGTATTATGATTGCTTCCAAGTTTATTAAGGTTATTATTATGATTATTACGATTATTATGTTTCATAGTGTGATTATGACGAATATTATGATCATCACCAAGATTATTCTGGTGATTATGATTATTACGGTTATTATGGCTATAATAATGATTACTAAGATTATTTCCGCGATAATTCTGTTTATTATTACGTCGTTATGATTATTACAGTTAGTGCAACTATTACTATGATTTTTACGGCTATTATGATTGTTGCTATGATTATTATGATTATTATTACGATTGTTATGATTGTTGTGGTTATTATGACGATTACTATGATTATTATGGTTGATAGTGTTGTTATTATGATTAGCACTTAGATTATTATGCCTATTATGGTTATTATGGTTTTTATGGCCATCATAATGGTTATTATGGTTGCTTCCAAGTTTATTATGGTTATTATTATGATTAATATGATTATTATATTTCATAGTATGATTATGACGAATATTATGATCATCACTAAGATTATTCTTGTGGTTTTGACTATGACGATTATTATGGGTATAATAACGGTTATTAATGTTATTTCCAAGGTAATTCTGTTTATTATTACGTTGTTATGATTATTAGAGTTAGTCTAACTATTACTACGATTATTACGGCTATTATGATTGTTGCTACGATTATCCTAGTTATTATTATGATTGCTATGATTTTTGTGGTTATTGTGACGGTTACTGTGATTATTATGGTTGATAGTACGGTTATTATGATTAACATTCAGATTATTATGGCTATTATGATTATTATAGTTTTTATGGCCATTATAATGGTTATTATGATTCTTTCCAAGTTTATTATGGTTCTTCTTATGATTATTATGATTATTATGTTTCATAGTATGATTATGACGTATATTATCATAATCACTAAGATTATTCCGGTGATTATGACTATTACGATTATTATGGCTATAATAACGATTATTAAGGCTATTCCCATGATAATTCTGTTTATTATTTCGATGTTATGATTACTACAGTTAGCATAACTACTACTATGATTATTACGACTATTATGACTGTTGCTATGATTATTATGATTATTATTACGATTGTTATGATTGTTGTTGTTATTATGACGATTACTATGATTATTATGGTTGATAGTATGGTTACTATGATTATCATGCAGATTATTATGGCTATTACGATTATTATGGCTTTTATGGCCATTATAATGGTTATTATGATTGTTTCCAAGTTTATTATGGTTATTATTATGATTATTACGATTGTTATGTTTCATAGTGTGATTATGACGAATATTATGATCATCACTAAGATTATTCTGGTGATTATGACTATTACGATTATTATGGCTATAATAACGATTATTAAGGTTATTTCCATGATAATTCTGTTTATTACTACGTTGTTATGATTATTACAGTTAGTATTACTATTACTATGATTATTACGGCTATTATGATTGTTGCTACTATTATCGTAATTATTATTATGATTGTTATGATTGTTGTGGTTATTATGACGTTTACTATGATTATTATGGTTGATAGTATGGTTATTATGATTATCATTCAGATTATTATGGCTATTATGATTATTGTGTTTTTTATGGCCATTATAATGGTTATTATGATTATTATGTTTTATAGTATGATTATGACGTATATTATGATCATCACTAAGATTATTCTGGTGGTTTTGACTATGACGATTATTATGGGTATAATAACGGTTATTAATGTTATTTCCAAGGTAATTCTGTTTATTATTACGTTGTTATGATTATTAGAGTTAGTCTAACTATTACTACGATTATTACGGCTATTATGATTGTTGCTACGATTATCCTAGTTATTATTATGATTGCTATGATTTTTGTGGTTATTGTGACGGTTACTGTGATTATTATGGTTGATAGTACGGTTATTATGATTAACATTCAGATTATTATGGCTATTATGATTATTATAGTTTTTATGGCCATTATAATGGTTATTATGATTCTTTCCAAGTTTATTATGGTTCTTCTTATGATTATTATGATTATTATGTTTCATAGTATGATTATGACGTATATTATCATAATCACTAAGATTATTCCGGTGATTATGACTATTACGATTATTATGGCTATAATAACGATTATTAAGGCTATTCCCATGATAATTCTGTTTATTATTTCGATGTTATGATTACTACAGGTAGCATAACTACTACTATGATTATTACGACTATTATGACTGTTGCTATGATTATTATGATTATTATTACGATTGTTATGATTGTTGTTGTTATTATGACGATTACTATGATTATTATGGTTGATAGTATGGTTACTATGATTATCATGCAGATTATTATGGCTATTACGATTATTATGGCTTTTATGGCCATTATAATGGTTATTATGATTGTTTCCAAGTTTATTATGGTTATTATTATGATTATTACGATTGTTATGTTTCATAGTGTGATTATGACGAATATTATGATCATCACTAAGATTATTCTGGTGATTATGACTATTACGATTATTATGGCTATAATAACGATTATTAAGGTTATTTCCATGATAATTCTGTTTATTACTACGTTGTTATGATTATTACAGTTAGTATAACTATTACTATGATTATTACGGCTATTATGATTGTTGCTACTATTATCGTAATTATTATTATGATTGTTATGATTGTTGTGGTTATTATGACGTTTACTATGATTATTATGGTTGATAGTATGGTTATTATGATTATCATTCAGATTATTATGGCTATTATGATTATTGTGTTTTTTATGGCCATTATAATGGTTATTATGATTATTATGTTTTATAGTATGATTATGACGTATATTATGATCATCACTAAGATTATTCTGGTGATTATGACTATTACGACTATTATGGCTATAATAAAGATTATTAATGTTATTTCCATCATAATTCTGTTTATTATTACGTTGTTATGATTATTAAAGTTGGTCTAACTATTACTATCATTATTACGGCTATTATGATTGTTGCTACGATTATCATAATTATTATTATGACTGTTATGATTTTTGTGGTTATTATGACGGTTACTATGATTATTATGGTTGATAGTACGGTTATTATGATTAACATTCAGATTATTATGGCTATTATGATTATTATAGTTTTTATGGCCATTATAATGGTTATTATGATTCTTTCCAAGTTTATTATGGTTCTTCTTATGATTATTATGATTATTATGTTTCATAGTATGATTATGACGTATATTATCATAATCACTATGATTATTCTGGTGATTATGACTATTACGACTATTATGGCTATAATAAAGATTATTAATGTTATTTCCATCATAATTCTGTTTATTATTACGTTGTTATGATTATTAAAGTTGGTCTAACTATTACTATCATTATTACGGCTATTATGATTGTTGCTACGATTATCATAATTATTATTATGACTGTTATGATTTTTGTGGTTATTATGACGGTTACTATGATTATTATGCTTGATAGTATGGTTATTATGATGATCATTTAGATTATTATGGCTATTACTATTATTATGGCTTTTATGGCTATTATAATGGTTATTATGACTGTTTCCAAGTTTATTATGGTTTCCATTATGATTATTATGATTATTATGTTTCACAGTATGATTATGACGAATATTATGATCATCACTAAGATTATTCTGGTGATTATGTGTATCACGATTGTTATTGCTATAATAATGATTATTAAGGTTATTTCGATGATTATTCTGGTTATTATAAAGATGTTATGATTATTATAGTTAGTATAACTATTACTATGATTATTGCGGCTATTATGATTGTTGCTCTGATTATTAGGATTATTACTAGGATTGTTATGATTGTAGTGGTTATTATGGCGGTTACTATGATTATTATGGTTGATAGTATGGTTATTATAATTACCATTCAGATTATTACGGCTATTATGATTATTATGGTTTTTATGGATATTATAATGGTTATTATGATTGTCTCCAAGTATATTATGGTTATTATTATGATTATTACGATTATTATGGTTCCTAGTATGATTATGACGAAGATTAAGATCATCACTAAGATTATTATGGTGATTATGGCTATTACGGTTATTATGGCTATAATAACGATTATAAAGGTTATTTCCATGACAATTCTGTTTATTACTACGGTGTTATGATTATTACAGTTAGTATAACTATTACTATGGTTATTAAGACTATTGTGACTGCGGCTATGATTAGTATGGATGTTATTAGGATTGAAATCATAGTTGTGGTTATTATGACGATTACTATGATTATTATGGGTGATAGTACGGTTGTTATGATTATTATTCAGATTATTAAGTCTATTATTATTATTATGGTTTTTATGGCTATTATAATGGTTATTATGATTGTTTCCAAGATTATTATTTTTATTATTATGATTATTATGATTATTATGTTTCATAGTATGATTATGACGTATATTATGGTCATCACTAAGATTATTCTGGTGGTTTTGACTATGACGATTATTATGGATATTATAACGATTACTAATGTTGTTTCCATAACAATTCTGTTTATTATTACGTTGTTATGATTATTACAGTTACTCTAACTATTACTATGATTATTACGGCTATTATGATTGATGCTACTATTACCATAATTATTATTATGATTGCTATGATTTTTGTGGTTATTATGACGGTTACTATGATTATTATGGTTGATAGTACGGTTATTATGATTATCATTCAGATTATTATGGCTGTTATGATTGTTATGGTTTTTATGGCCATTATAATGTTTATTATGATTGTTTCCAAGTATATTATGGTTATTATTATGATTATTACGATTATTATGGTTCCTAGTATGATTATGACGAATATTAAGATCATCACTAAGATTATAATGGCTATTATGGTTATTATGGTTTTAATGGCTATCATAATGGTTATTACGATTTTTCCAGGTTTATTATGTTTATTATTATGATTATTATGATTATTATGTTTTATAGTATGATTATGACGTATATTATGATCATCACTAAGATTATTCTGCTGATTATGACTATTACGATTATTATGGCTATAATAACGATTATTAAGGTTATTTCCATGATAATTCTGTTTATTACTACGTTGTTATGGTTATTACAGTTAGAATAACTATTACTATGATTATTACGGCTATTATGATTGTTGCTAAGATTATCATAATTATTATTATGATTGTTATGATTGTTGTGGTTATTATGACGGTTGCTATGATTGTTATAGTTGATAGTATGGTTATTATGATTATCATTCAGATTATTATGGCTATTATGATTATTATGGTCTTTATGGCCATTATAATGGTTATTATGGTTGTTTCCAAGTATATTATGGTTATTATTATGATTATTACGATTATTATGGTTCCTAGTATGATTACGACGAATATTATGATCATCACTAAGTTTATAATGGCTATTATGGTTATTATGGCTTCTATGGCTATCATAATGGTTATTACCATTTTTCCTGGTTCATTATGGTTATTATTATGATTATTATGATTATTATGTTTTATAGTATGATTATGACGTATATTATGATCATCACTAAGATTATTCTGGTGATTATGGCTATTACGATTATTATGGTTACAATAACGGTTATAAAGGTTATTTCCATGACAATTCTGTTTATTACTACGATGTTATGATTATTACAGTTAGTATAACTATTACTATGATTATTGCGGCTATTATGATCGTTGCTCTGATTATTAGGATTATTACTACGATTGTTATGATTGTAGTGGTTATTATGGCGGTTACTATGATTATTATGGTTGATAGTATGGTTATTATAATTACCATTCAGATTATTACGGCTATTATGATTATTCTGGTTTTTATGGATATTATAATGGTTATTATGATTGTCTCCAAGTATATTGTGGTTATTATTATGATTATTACGATTATTATGGTTCCTAGTATGATTATGACGAATATTAAGATCATCACTAAGATTATAATGGCTATTATGATTATTATGGTTTTAATGGATATCATAATGGTTATTACGATTTTTCCAGGTTTATTGTGGTTATTATTATTATTATTATGATTATTATGTTTTATAGTATGATTATGACGTATATTATGATCATCACTAAGATTATTCTGGTGATTATGACTATTACGATTATTATGGCTATAATAACGGTCATTAAGGTTATTTCCATGATAATTCTGTTTATTACTACGTTGTTATGATTATTACAGTTAGTATAACTATTACTATGATTATTACGGCTATTATGATTGTTGCTACGATTATCATAATTATTATTATGATTGCTATGATTGTTGTGGTTATTATGTCGTTTACTATGATTATTATGGTTGATAGTATGGTTATTATGATTATCATTCAGATTATTATGGCTATTATGATTATTGTGGTTTTTATGGCCATTATAATGGTTATTATGATTATTATGTTTTATAGTATGATTATGACGCATATTTCGATCATCACTAAGATTATTCTGGTGATTATGACTATTACGATTATTATGGCTATAATAACGATTATTAAGGTTATTTCCATGATAATACTGTTTATTATTTCGACGTTATGAATACTACAGTTAGCATAACTATTACTATGATTATTACGACTATTATGACTGCTGCTATGATTAGTATGATTATTATTAAGATTGTCATGATTCTTGTGGTTATTATGACGATTACTATGATTGTTATGGTTGATAGTGTGGTTGTTATGATTATCATTTTGATTATTATGCCTATTATGGTTAGTATGGTTGTTATGGCTATTGTAATGGTTATTATGGTTGCTTCCAAGTTTATTATGATTATTATTATGATTATTACGATTGTTATGTTTCATAAGGTGATTATGACGAATATTATGATCATCACTAAGATTATTCTGGTGATTATGACTATTACGATTATTATGGTTATAATAACGATTATTAAGGTTATTTCCATGATAATTCTGTTTATTATTTCGATGTTATGATTACTACAGTTAGCATAACTATTACTATGATTATTACGACTATTATGACTGTTGCTATGATTATTATGATTATTATTACGATTGTCATGATTGTTGTGGTTATTATGACGATTACTATGATTATTATGGTTGACAGTGTGGTTATTATGATTATCATTCAGATTATTATGGCCATTATGATTATTATGGTTTTTATGGCCATTATAATGGTTATTATGATTGTCTCCATGTATATTATGGTTATTATTATGATTATTACGATTATTATGGTTCCTAGTATGATTATGACGAATATTATGATCGTCACTAAGATTATTTTGGTGATTATGACTATTACGATTATTATGGCTATAATCACGATTATTAAGGTTATTTCCATGATAATTCTTATTATTATTTCGATGTTATGATTACTACAGTTAGCATAACTATTACTATGGTTATTACGACTATTGTGACTGTTGCCATGATTAGTATGATTATTATTACGATTGTTATGATTGTTGTGGCTATTATGACGATTACTATGATTATTATGGTCGATAGTGTGGTTATTATGATTATTATTTAGATTATTATGCCTATCATGGTTATTATGGCTTTCATGGCTATTATAATGGTTATTATGATTGCTTCCAAGTTTATTATGGTTATTATTATGATTACTATGATTATTATGTTTCATAGTATGATTATGACGTATATTATCATAATCACTAAGATTATTTTGTTGATTATGACTATTACGATTATTATGGATATAATAACGATTATCAATGTTCTTTCCAAGGTAATTCTGTTTATTATTACGTTGTTATGATTATTAAAGTTAGTCTAACTATTACTATGATTATTACGGCTATTATGATTGTTGCTACGATTATCATAATTATTATTATGATTGTTATGATTGTTGTGGTTATTATGTCGGTTACTATGATTATTATGGTTGATAGTTTGGTTATTATAATTATCATTCAGATTGTTACGGCTATTATGATTATTATGGTTTTTATGGCTTTTACAATGGTAATTATGATTGTTTCCACGTTTATTATTGTTATTATTATGATTATTAATATTATTGTGTTTCTTGTATGATTATGATTATTATTATGTTTCATAGTATGATTATGACGTATATTCTGATCGTCACTCAGATTATTCTGGTGATTATGACTATTACGATTATTATAGCTATAATAACGATTATTAAGGTTATTTCCATGATAATTCAGTTTATTGTTACGGTGTTATGATTATTACAGGTAGTATAACTATTACTATGATTATTACGGCTATTATGACTGTTGCTATGATTATTATGGATGTTATTACGATTGAAATCATTGTTGTGGTTATTATGACGATTACTATGATTATTATGGGTGATAGTAAGGTTGTTATGATTATTATTCAGATTATTAAGTCTATTATTATTATTATGGTTTTTATGGCTATTATAATGGTTATTATGATTGTTTCCAAGATTATTATTTTTATCATTATGATTATTATGATTATTATGTTTCATAGTATGATTATGACGTATATTATGGTCATCACTAAGATTATTCTGGTGGTTTTGACTATGACGATTATTATGGATATTATAACGATTACTAATGTTGTTTCCATGACAATTCTGTTTATTATTACGTTGTTATGATTATTACAGTTAGTCTAACTATTACTATGATTATTACGGCTATTATGATTGATGCTACTATTACCATAATTATTATTATGATTGCTATGATTTTTGTGGTTATTATGACGGTTACTATGATTATTATGGTTGATAGTGCGGTTATTATGATTATTATTTAGATTATTATGACGGTTACGTTTATTATGGTTTTTATGGCCATCATAATGGTTATTATGATTGCTTCCAAGTTTATTATGGTTATTATTATGATTAATATGATTATTATGTTTCATAGTATGATTATGACGAATATTATGATCATCACTAAGATTATTCTGGTGGTTTAGACTATGACGATTATTATGGCTATAATAACGTTTATTAATGTTATTTCCAAGGTAATTCTGTGTATTATTACGTTGGTATGATTATTAGAGTTAGTCTAACTATTACTACGATTATTACGGCTATTATGATTGTTGCTACTATTATCATAGTTATTATTATGATTGCTATGATTTTTGTGGTTATTATGACGGTTACTATGATTATTATGGTTGATAGTACGGTTATTATGATTAACATTCAGATTATTATGGCTATTATGATTATTATAGTTTTTATGGCCATTATAATGGTTATTATGATTCTTTCCAAGTTTATTATGGTTCTTCTTATGATTATTATGATTATTATGTTTCATAGTATGATTATGACGTATATTATCATAATCACTAAGATTATTCTGGTGATTATGACTATTACGACTATTATGGCTATAATAAAGATTATTAATGTTATTTCCATCATAATTCTGTTTATTATTACGTTGTTATGATTATTAAAGTTGGTCTAACTATTACTATCATTATTACGGCTATTATGATTGTTGCTACGATTATCATAATTATTATTATGACTGTTATGATTTTTGTGGTTATTATGACGGTTACTATGATTATTATGCTTGATAGTATGGTTATTATGATGATCATTTAGATTATTATGGCTATTACTATTATTATGGCTTTTATGGCTATTATAATGGTTATTATGACTGTTTCCAAGTTTATAATGGTTTCCATTATGATTATTATACTTATTATGTTTCACAGTATGATTATGACGAATATTATGATCATCACTAAGATTATTCTGGTGATTATGTGTATCACGATTGTTATTGCTATAATAATGATTATTAAGGTTATTTCGATGATTATTCTGGTTATTATAAAGATGTTATGATTATTACAGTTAGTATAACTATTACTATGATTATTGCGGCTATTATGATTGTTGCTCTGATTATTAGGATTATTACTACGATTGTTATGATTGTAGTGGTTATTATGGCGGTTACTATGATTATTATGGTTGATAGTATGGTTATTATAATTACCATTCAGATTATTACGGCTATTATGATTATTATGGTTTTTATGGATATTATAATGGTTATTATGATTGTCTCCAAGTATATTATGGTTATTATTATGATTATTACGATTATTATGGTTCCTAGTATGATTATGACGAATATTAAGATCATCACTAAGATTATTATGGTGATTATGGCTATTACGGTTATTATGGCTATAATAACGATTATAAAGGTTATTTCCATGACAATTCTGTTTATTACTACGGTGTTATGATTATTACATTTAGTATAACTATTACTATGGTTATTACGACTATTGTGACTGCGGCTATGATTAGTATGGATGTTATTACGATTGAAATCATTGTTGTGGTTATTATGACGATTACTATGATTATTATGGGTGATAGTACGGTTGTTATGAATATTATTCAGATTATTAAGTCTATTATTATTATTATGGTTTTTATGGCTATTATAATGGTTATTATGATTGTTTCCAAGATTATTATTTTTATCATTATGATTATTATGATTATTATGTTTCATAGTATGATTATGACGTATATTATGGTCATCACTAAGATTATTCTGGTGGTTTTGACTATGACGATTATTATGGATATTATAACGATTACTAATGTTGCTTCCATGACAATTCTGTTTATTATTACGTTGTTATGATTATTACAGTTAGTCTAACTATTACTATGATTATTACGGCTATTATGATTGATGCTACTATTACCATAATTATTATTATGATTGCTATGATTTTTGTGGTTATTATGACGGTTACTATGATTATTATGGTTGATAGTACGGTTATTATGATTATCATTCAGATTATTATGGCTGTTATGATTGTTATGGTTTTTATGGCCATTATAATGTTTATTATGATTGTTTCCAAGTATATTATGGTTATTATTATGATTATTACGATTATTATGGTTCCTAGTATGATTATGACGAATATTAAGATCATCACTAAGATTATAATGGCTATTATGATTATTATGGTTTTAATGGCTATCATAATGGTTATTACGATTTTTCCAGGTTTATTATGTTTATTATTATGATTATTATGATTATTATGTTTTATAGTATGATTATGACGTATATTATGATCATCACTAAGATTATTCTGCTGATTATGACTATTACGATTATTATGGCTATAATAACGATTATTAAGGTTGTTTCCATGATAATTCTGTTTATTACTACGTTGTTATGATTATTACAGTTAGTATAACTATTACTATGATTATTACGGCTATTATGATTGTTGCTACGATTATCATAATTATTATTATGATTGTTATGATTGTTGTGGTTAGTATGACGTTTACTATGATTATTATGGCCGATAGTATGGTTATTATGATTATCATGCAGATTATTATGGCTGTTACGATTATTATGGTCTTTATGGCCATTATAATGGTTATTATGATTATTATATTTATAGTATGATTATGACGCATATTACGATCATCACTAAGATTATTCTGGTGATTATGACTATGACGATTATTATGGCTATAATAACGATTATTAAGGTTACTTCCATGATAATTCTGTTTATTACAACGTTGTTATGATTATTAAAGTTAGTCTAACTATTAATATGATTATTACGGCTATTATGATTGATGCTACTATTACCATAATTATTATTATGATTTCTATGATTTTTGTGGTTATTATGACGTTTACTATGATTATTATGGCTGATAGTATGGTTATTATGATTATCATTTTGATTATTATGCCTATTATGGTTAGTATGGTTGTTATGGCTATTATAATGGTTATTATGGTTGCTTCCAAGTTTATTATGATTATTATTATGATTATTACGATTGTTATGTTTCATAAGGTGATTATGACGAATATTATGATCATCACTAAGATTATTCTGGTGATTATGACTATTACGATTATTATGGTTATAATAACGATTATTAAGGTTATTTCCATGATAATTCTGTTTATTATTTCGATGTTATGATTACTACAGTTAGCATAACTATTACTATGATTATTACGACTATTATGACTGTTGCTATGATTATTATGATTATTATTACGATTGTCATGATTGTTGTGGTTATTATGACGATTACTATGATTATTATGGTTGACAGTGTGGTTATTATGATTATCATTCAGATTATTATGGCCATTATGATTATTATGGTTTTTATGGCCATTATAATGGTTATTATGATTGTCTCCATGTATATTATGGTTATTATTATGATTATTACGATTATTATGGTTCCTAGTATGATTATGGCGAATATTATGATCGTCACTAAGATTATTTTGGTGATTATGACTATTACGATTATTATGGCTATAATAACGATTATTAAGGTTGTTTCCATGATAATTCTGTTTATTACTACGTTGTTATGATTATTACAGTTAGTATAACTATTACTATGATTATTACGGCTATTATGATTGTTGCTACGATTATCATAATTATTATTATGATTGTTATGATTGTTGTGGTTAGTATGACGTTTACTATGATTATTATGGCTGATAGTATGGTTATTATGATTATCATGCAGATTATTATGGCTATTACGATTATTATGGTCTTTATGGCCATTATAATGGTTATTATGATTATTATGTTTTATAGTATGATTATGACGCATATTACGATCATCACTAAGATTATTCTGGTGATTACGACTATTACGAATACTATGGCTATAATAACGGTTATTAATGTTATTTCCATCATAATTCTGTATATTATTACGTTGTTATGATTATTAAAGTTAGTCTAACTATTAATATGATTATTACGGCTATTATGATTGATGCTACGATTATCATAATTATTATTATGATTGTTATGATTTTTGTGGTTATTATGACTGTTACTATGATTATTATGGTTGATAATATGGTTATTATGATGATCATTTAGATTATTATGGCTATTACTATTATTATGGTTTTTATGGCTATTATAATGGTTATTATGATTGTTTCCATGTTTATTATGGGTATCATTATGATTATTATGATTATTATGGTTCCTAGTATGATTATGACGAATATTAAGATCATCACTAAGATTATAATGGCTATTATGATTATTATGGTTTTTATGGCTATCATAATGGTTATTACGATTTTTCCAGGTTTATTATGGTTATTATTATGATTATTATGATTATTATGTTTCATAGTATGATTATGACGTATATTATGATAATCGTTCAGTTTATTCTGGTGATTATGACAATGACGATTATTATGGCTATAATAACGATTATTAAGGTTATTTCCATGATAATTCTGTTTATGACTACGTTGTTATGATTATTACAGTTAGTATATCAATTACTATAATTATTACGGCTATTATGACTGTTGCTACGATTATCATAATTATTATTATGATTGTTATGATTGTTGTGGTTATTATGACGGTTACCATGATTATTATAGTTGATAGTATGGTTATTATGATTATCATTCAGATTATTATGGCTATTATGATTATTATGGTCTTTATGGCCATTATAATGGTTATTATGATAGTTTCCAAGTTTATTATGGTTATCATTATGATTATTATGATTATTATGTTTCACAGTGTGATTATGACGAATATTATGATCATCACTAAGATTATTCTAGTGATTATGGCTATTACGATTATTATGGTTACAATAACGGTTATAAAGGTTATTTCCATGACAATTCTGTTTATTACTACGATGTTATGATTATTACAGTTAGTATAACTATTACTATGTTTATTGCGGCTATTATGATTGTTGCTCTTATTATTAGGATTATTACTACGATTGTTATGATTGTAGTGGTTATTATGGCGGTTACTATGATTATTATGGTTGATAGTATGGTTATTATAATTACCATTCAGATTATTACGGCTATTATGATTATTATGGTTTTTATGGATATTATAATGGTTATTATGATTGTCTCCAAGTATATTATGGTTATTATTATGATTATTACGATTATTATGGTTCCTAGTATGATTATGACGAATATTAAGATCATCACTAAGATTATAATGGCTATTATGATTATTATGGTTTTAATAGATATCATAATGGTTATTACGATTTTTCCAGGTTTATTATGGTTATTATTATGATTATTATGATTATTATGTTTTATAGTATGATTATGACGTATATTATGATCATCACTAAGATTATTCTGGTGATTATGACTATTACGATTATTATGGCTATAATAACGATCATTAAGGTTATTTCCATGATAATTCTGTTTATTACTACGTTGTTATGATTATTACAGTTAGTATAACTATTACTATGATTATTACGGGTATTATGATTGTTGCTACGATTATCATAATTATTATTATGATTGTTATGATTGTTGTGGTTATTATGTCGTTTACTATGATTATTATGGTTGATAGTATGGTTATTATGATTATCATTCAGATTATTATGGCTATTATGATTATTGTGGTTTTTATGGCCATTATAATGGTTATTATGATTATTATGTTTTATAGTATGATTATGACGCATATTTCGATCATCACTAAGATTATTCTGGTGATTATGACTATTACGATTATTATGGCTATAATAACGATTATTAAGGTTATTTCCATGATAATACTGTTTATTATTTCGACGTTATGAATACTATAGTTAGCATAACTATTACTATGATTATTACGACTATTATGACTGCTGCTATGATTAGTATGATTATTATTAATATTGTCATGATTCTTGTGGTTATTATGACGATTACTATGATTGTTATGGTTGATAGTGTGGTTATTATGATTATCATTTTGATTATTATGCCTATTATGGTTAGTATGGTTGTTATGGCTATTATAATGGTTATTATGGTTGCTTCCAAGTTTATTGTGATTATTATTATGATTATTACGATTGTTATGTTTCATAAGGTGATTATGACAAATATTATGATCATCACTAAGATTATTCTGGTGATTATGACTATGACGATTATTATGGCTATAATAACGATTATTAAGGTTATTTCCATGATAATTCTGTTTATTACTACGATGTTATGATTATTACAGTTAGTATAACTATTACTATGATTATTGCGGCTATTATGATTGTTGCTCTGATTATTAGGATTATTTCTACGATTGTTATGATTGTACTGGTTATTATGGCGGTTACTATGATTATTATGGTTGATAGTATGGTTATTATAATTACCATTCAGATTATTACGGCTATTATGATTATTATGGTTTTTATGGATATTACAATGGTTATTATGATTGTCTCCAAGTATATTATGGTTATTATTATGATTATTACGATTATTATGGTTCCTAGTATGATTATGACGAATATTAAGATCATCACTAAGATTATAGTGGCTATTATTATTATTATGGTTTTAATGGATATCATAATGGTTATTACGACTTTTCCAGGTTTATTATGGTTATTATTATGATTATTATGACTATTATGTTTTATAGTATGATTATGACGTATATTATGGTCATCACTAAGATTATTCTGGTGATTATGACTATTACGATTATTATGGCTATAA
Source organism: Calliopsis andreniformis (assembly GCF_051401765.1). Classification (NCBI taxonomy): domain Eukaryota; kingdom Metazoa; phylum Arthropoda; class Insecta; order Hymenoptera; family Andrenidae; genus Calliopsis; species Calliopsis andreniformis. The sequence continues at coordinate 354,456 of NW_027480656.1, forward strand.
TAACGATCATTAAGGTTATTTCCATGATAATTCTGTTTATTACTACGTTGTTATGATTATTACAGTTAGTATAACTATTACTATGATTATTACGGCTATTATGATTGTTGCTACGATTATCATAATTATTATTATGATTGTTATGATTGTTGTGGTTATTATGTCGTTTACTATGATTATTATGGTTGATAGTATGGTTATTATGATTATCATTCAGATTATTATGGCTATTATGATTATTGTGGTTTTTATGGCCATTATAATGGTTATTATGATTATTATGTTTTATAGTATGATTATGACGCATATTTCGATCATCACTAAGATTATTCTGGTGATTATGACTATTACGATTATTATGGCTATAATAACGATTACTAAGGTTATTTCCATGATAATACTGTTTATTATTTCGACGTTATGAATACTACAGTTAGCATAACTATTACTATGATTATTACGACTATTATGACTGCTGCTATGATTAGTATGATTATTATTAATATTGTCATGATTCTTGTGGTTATTATGACGATTACTATGATTGTTATGGTTGATAGTGTGGATATTATGATTATCATTTTGATTATTATGCCTATTATGGTTAGTATGGTTGTTATGGCTATTATAATGGTTATTATGGTTGCTTCCAAGTTTATTATGATTATTATTATGATTATTACGATTGTTATGTTTCATAAGGTGATTATGACAAATATTGTGATCATCACTAAGATTATTCTGGTGATTATGACTATTACGATTATTATGGTTATAATAACGATTATTAAGGTTATTTCCATGATAATTCTGTTTATTATTTCGATGTTATGATTACTACAGTTAGCATAACTATTACTATGATTATTACGACTATTATGACTGTTGCTATGATTATTATGATTATTATTACGATTGTCATGATTGTTGTGGTTATTATGACGATTACTATGATTATTATGGTTGACAGTGTGGTTATTATGATTATCATTCAGATTATTATGGCCATTATGATTATTATGGTTTTTATGGCCATTATAATGGTTATTATGATTGTCTCCATGTATATTATGGTTATTATTATGATTATAACGATTATTATGTTTCCTAGTATGATTATGACGAATATTATGATCGTCACTAAGATTATTTTGGTGATTATGACTATTACGATTATTATGGCTATAATCACGATTATTAAGGTTATTTCCATGATAATTCTTATTATTATTTCGATTTTATGATTACTACAGTTAGCATAACTATTACTATGGTTATTACGACTATTGTGACTGTTGCCATGATTAGTATGATTATTATTACGATTGTTATGATTGTTGTGGCTATTATGACGATTACTATGATTATTATGGTCGATAGTGTGGTTATTATGATTATTATTTAGATTATTATGCCTATCATGGTTATTATGGCTTTCATGGCTATTATAATGGTTATTATGATTGCTTCCAAGTTTATTATGGTTATTATTATGATTACTATGATTATTATGTTTCATAGTATGATTATGACGTATATTATCATAATCACTAAGATTATTTTGTTGATTATGACTATTACGATTATTATGGATATAATAACGATTATCAATGTTATTTCCAAGGTAATTCTGTTTATTATTACGTTGTTATGATTATTAGAGTTAGTCTAACTATTACTATGATTATTACGGCTATTATGACTGTTGCTATGGTTATTATGGTTGTTATTACGATTGACATCATTGTTGTGGTTATTATGACGATTACTATGATTATTACGGTTGATAGTGTGGTTATTATGATTATTATTTAGATTATTATGCCTATCATGGTTATTATGGCTTTCATGGCTATTATAATGGTTATTATGATTGCTTCCAAGTTTATTATGGTTATTATTATGATTATTATGATTATTATGTTTCATAGTATGATTATGACGTATATTATGATCATCACTCAGATTATTCTGGTGATTATGACTATTACGATTATTATAGCTATAATAACTATTATTAAGGTTATTTCCATGATAATTCAGTTTATTGTTACGGTGTTATGATTATTACAGGTAGTATAACTATTACTATGATTATTAAGGCTATTATGACTGTTGCTATGATTATTATGGATGTTATTACGATTGAAATCATTGTTGTGGTTATTATGACGATTACTATGATTATTATGGGTGATAGTACGGTTGTTATGATTATTATTCAGATTATTAAGTCTATTATTATTATTATGGTTTTTATGGCTATTATAATGGTTATTATGATTGTTTCCAAGATTATTATTTTTATCATTATGATTATTATGATTATTATGTTTCATAGTATGATTATGACGTATATTATGGTCATTACTAAGATTACTCTGGTGGTTTTGACTATGACGATTATTATGGATATTATAACGATTACTAATGTTGTTTCCATGACAATTCTGTTTATTATTACGTTGTTATGATTATTACAGTTAGTCTAACTATTACTATGATTATTACGGCTATTATGATTGATGCTACTATTACCATAATTATTATTATGATTGCTATGATTTTTGTGGTTATTATGACGGTTACTATGATTATTATGGTTGATAGTACGGTTATTATGATTATCATTCAGATTATTATGGCTGTTATGATTGTTATGGTTTTTATGGCCATTATAATGGTTATTATGATTGTTTCCAAGTATATTATGGTTATTATTATGATTATTACGATTATTATGGTTCCTAGTATGATTATGACGAATATTAAGATCATCACTAAGATTATAATGGCTATTATGATTATAATGGTTTTTATGGCTATCATAATGGTTAGTACGATTTTTCCAGGTTTATTATGGTTATTATTATGATTATTATGATTATTATGTTTTATAGTATGATTATGACGTATATTATGATCATCACTAAGATTATTCTGGTGATTATGACTATGACGGTTATTATGGCTATAATAACGATTATTAAGGTTATTTCCATGATAATTCTGTTTATTACAACGTTGTTATGGTTATTACAGTTAGTATAACTATTACTATGATTATTACGGCTATTAAGATTGTTGCTACGATTATCATAATTATTATTATGATTGTTATGATTGTTGTGGTTAGTATGACGTTTACTATGATTATTATGGCTGATAGTATGGTTATTATGATTATCATGCAGATTATTATGGCTATTACGATTATTATGGTCTTTATGGCCATTATAATGGTTATTATGATTATTATGTTTTATAGTATGATTATGACGCATATTACGATCATCACTAAGATTATTCTGGTGATTATGACTATTACGATTACTATGGCTATAATAACGGTTATTAATGTTATTTCCATCATAATTCTGTATATTATTACGTTGTTATGATTATTAAAGTTAGTCTAACTATTAATATGATTATTACGGCTATTATGATTGATGCTACTATTACCATAATTATTATTATGATTGCTATGATTTTTGTGGTTATTATGACGGTTACTATGATTATTATGGTTGATAGTACGGTTATTATGATTATCATTCAGATTATTATGGCTGTTATGATTGTTATGGTTTTTATGGCCATTATAATGGTTATTATGATTGTTTCCAAGTATATTATGGTTATTATTATGATTATTACGATTATTATGGTTCCTAGTATGATTATGACGAATATCAAGATCATCACTAAGATTATAATGGCTATTATGATTATAATGGTTTTTATGGCTATCATAATGGTTAGTACGATTTTTCCAGGTTTATTATGGTTATTATTATGATTATTATGATTATTATGTTTTATAGTATGATTATGACGTATATTATGATCATCGTTCAGTTTATTCTGGTGATTATGACTATGACGATTATTATGGCTATAATAACGATTATTAAGGTTATTTCCATGATAATTCTGTTTATGACAACGTTGTTATGATTATTACAGTTAGTATATCAATTACTATAATTATTACGGCTATTATGACTGTTGCTACGATTATCATAATTATTATTATGATTGTTATGATTGTTGTGGTTATTATGACGGTTACCATGATTATTATAGTTGATAGTATGGTTATTATGATTATCATTCAGATTATTATGGCTATTATGATTATTATGGTCTTTATGGCCATTATAATGGTTATTATGATAGTTTCCAAGTTTATTATGGTTATCATTATGATTATTATGATTATTATGTTTCACAGTGTGATAATGACGAATATTATGATCATCACTAAGATTATTCTGGTGATTATGTCTATCACGATTATTATGGCTATAATAATGATTATTAAGGTTACTTCGATGATTATTCTGTTTATTATAACGATGTTATAATTATTACAGTTAGTATAACTATTACTATGATCATTACGGCTATTATGATTGTTGCTATGATTATTAGGATTATTACTACGATTGTTATGATTGTTGTGGTTATTATGTCGGTTACTATGATTATTATGGTTGATAGTTTGGTTATTATAATTATCATTCAGATTGTTACGGCTATTATGATTATTATGGTTTTTATGGCTTTTACAATGGTAATTATGATTGTTTCCACGTTTATTATTGTTATTATTATGATTCTTAGTATTATTGTGTTTCTTGTATGATTATGATTATTATTATGGTCATCACTGAGATTATTATGGTGATATGACTATTACGATTATTATGGCTATAATAACGATTATTAAGGTTATTTCCATGATAATTCTGTTTATGACTACGTTGTTACGATTATTACAGTTAGTATATCAATTACTATAATTATTACGGCTATTATGACTGTTGCTACGATTATCATAATTATTATTATGATTGTTATGATTGTTGTGGTTATTATGACGGTTGCTATGATTGTTATAGGTGATAGTATGGTTATTATGATTATCATTCAGATTATTATGGCTATTATGGTTATTATGGTCTTTATGGCCATTATAATGGTTATTATGATTGTTTCCAAGTATATTATGGTTATTATTATGATTATTACGATTATTATGGTTCCTAGTATGATTACGACGAATATTATGATCATCACTAAGTTTATAATGGCTATTATGGTTATTATGGCTTCTATGGCTATCATAATGGTTATTACCATTTTTCCTGGTTCATTATGGTTATTATTATGATTATTATGATTATTATGTTTTATAGTATGATTATGACGTATATTATGATCATCACTAAGATTATTCTGGTGATTATGGCTATTACGAATACTATGGCTATAATAACGGTTATTAATGTTATTTCCATCATAATTCTGTTTATTATTACGTTGTTATGATTATTACAGTTAGTCTAACTATTACTATGATTATTACGGCTATTATGATTGATGCTACTATTACCATAATTATTATTATGATTGCTATGATTTTTGTGGTTATTATGACGGTTACTATGATTATTATGGTTGATAGTACGGTTATTATGATTATCATTCAGATTATTGTGGCTGTTATGATTGTTATGGTTTTTATGGCCATTATAATGGTTATTATGATTGTTTCCAAGTATATTATGGTTATTATTATGATTATTACGATTATTATGGTTCCTAGTAATATTATGACGAATATTAAGATCATCACTAAGATTATAATGGCTATTATGATTATTATGGTTTTTATGGCTATCATAATGGTTATTACGATTTTTCCAGGTTTATTATGGTTATTATTATGATTATTATGATTATTATGTTTTATAGTATGATTATGACGTATATTATGATCATCGTTCAGTTTATTCTGGTGATTATGACTATGACGATTATTATGGCTATAATAACGATTATTAATGTTATTTCCATGATAATTCTGTTTATGACTACGTTGTTATGATTATTACAGTTAGTATATCAATTACTATAATTATTACGGCTATTATGACTGTTGCTACGATTATCATAATTATTATTATGATTGTTATGATTGTTGTGGTTATTATGACGGTTACCATGATTATTATAGTTGATAGTATGGTTATTATGATTATCATTCAGATTATTATGGCTATTATGATTATTATGGCCTTTATGGCCATTATAATGGTTATTATGATTGTCTCCAAGTATATTATGGTTATTATTATGATTATTACGATTATTATGGTTCCTAGTATGATTATGACGAATATTAAGATCATCACTAAGATTATAATGGCTATTATGATTATTATGGTTTTAATGGATATCATAATGGTTATTACGATTTTTCCAGGTTTATTATGGTTATTATTATGATTATTATGATTATTATGCTTTATAGTATGATTATGACGTATATTATGATCATCACTAAGATTATTCTGGTGATTATGACTATGACGATTATTATGGCTATAATAACGATTATTAAGGTTATTTCCATGATAATTCTGTTTATTACAACGTTGTTATGGTTATTACAGTTAGTATAACTATTACTATGATTATTACGGCTATTATGATTTTTGCTACGATTATCATAATTATTATTATGATTGTTATGATTGTTGTGGTTAGTATGACGTTTACTATGATTATTATGGCTGATAGTATGGTTATTATGATTATCATGCAGATTATTATGGCTATTACGATTATTATGGTCTTTATGGCCATTATAATGGTTATTATGATTATTATGTTTTATAGTATGATTGTGACGCATATTACGATCATCACTAAGATTATTCTGGTGATTATGACTATTACGAATACTATGGCTGTAATAACGGTTATTAATGTTATTTCCATCATAATTCTGTTTATTATTACGTTGTTATGATTATTAAAGTTAGTCCAACTATTACTATGATTATTACGGCTATTATGATTGTTGCTACGATTATCAAAGTTACTATTATGATTGTTATAATTTTTGTGGTTATTATGACGGTTACTATGATTGTTATGGTTGATAATATGGTTATTATGATGATCATTTAGATTATTATGGCTATTACTATTATTATGGTTTTTATGGCTATTATAATGGTTATTATGATTGTTTCCAAGTTTATTATGGTTATCATTATGATTATTACGATTATTATGGTTCCTAGTATGATTACGACGAATATTATGATCATCACTAAGTTTATAATGGCTATTATGGTTATTATGGCTTCTATGGCTATCATAATGGTTATTACCATTTTTCCTGGTTCATCATGGTTATTATTATGATTATTATGATTATTATGTTTTATAGTATGATTATGACGTATATTATGATCATCACTAAGATTATTCTGGTGATTATGGCTATTACGATTATTATGGTTACAATAACGGTTATAAAGGTTATTTCCATGACAATTCTGTTTATTACTACGATGTTATGATTATTACAGTTAGTATAACTATTACTATGATTATTGCGGCTATTATGATTGTTGCTCTGATTATTAGGATTATTACTACGATTGTTATGATTGTAGTGGTTATTATGGCGGTTACTATGATTATTATGGTTGATAGTATGGTTATTATAATTACCATTCAGATTATTACGGCTATTATGATTATTATGGTTTTTATGGATATTATAATGGTTATTATGATTGTCTCCAAGTATATTATGGTTATTATTATGATTATTACGATTATTATGGTTCCTAGTATGATTATGACGAATATTAAGATCATCACTAAGATTATAATGGCTATTATGATTATTATGGTTTTAATGGATATCATAATGGTTATTACGATTTTTCCAGGTTTATTATGGTTATTATTATGATTATTATGATTATTATGTTTTATAGTATGATTATGACGTATATTATGATCATCACTAAGATTATTCTGGTGATTATGACTATTACGATTATTATGGCTATAATAACGATCATTAAGGTGATTTCCATGATAATTCTGTTTATTACTACGTTGTTATGATTATTACAGTTAGTATAACTATTACTATGATTATTACGGCTATTATGATTGTTGCTACGATTATCATAATTATTATTATGATTGTTATGATTGTTGTGGTTATTATGTCGTTTACTATGATTATTATGGTTGATAGTATGGTTATTATGATTATCATTCAGATTATTATGGCTATTATGATTATTGTGGTTTTTATGGCCATTATAATGGTTATTATGATTATTATGTTTTATAGTATGATTATGACGCATATTTCGATCATCACTAAGATTATTCTGGTGATTATGACTATTACGATTATTATGGCTATAATAACGATTATTAAGGTTATTTCCATGATAATACTGTTTATTATTTCGACGTTATGAATACTACAGTTAGCATTACTATTACTATGATTATTACGACTATTATGACTGCTGCTATGATTAGTATGATTATTATTAAGATTGTCATGATTCTTGTGGTTATTATGACGATTACTATGATTGTTATGGTTGATAGTGTGGTTATTATGATTATCATTTTGATTATTATGCCTATTATGGTTAGTATGGTTGTTATGGCTATTATAATGGTTATTATGGTTGCTTCCAAGTTTATTATGATTATTATTATGATTATTACGATTGTTATGTTTCATAAGGTGATTATGACGAATATTATGATCATCACTAAGATTATTCTGGTGATTATGACTATTACGATTATTATGGTTATAATAACGATTATTAAGGTTATTTCCATGATAATTCTGTTTATTATTTCGATGTTATGATTACTACAGTTAGCATAACTATTACTATGATTATTACGACTATTATGACTGTTGCTATGATTATTATGATTATTATTACGATTGTCATGATTGTTGTGGTTATTATGACGATTACTATGATTATTATGGTTGACAGTGTGGTTATTATGATTATCATTCAGATTATTATGGCCATTATGATTATTATGGTTTTTATGGCCATTATAATGGTTATTATGATTGTCTCCATGTATATTATGGTTATTATTATGATTATTACGATTATTATGGTTCCTAGTATGATTATGACGAATATTATGATCGTCACTAAGATTATTTTGGTGATTATGACTATTACGATTATTATGGCTATAATCACGATTATTAAGGTTATTTCCATGACAATTCTTATTATTATTTCGATGTTATGATTACTACAGTTAGCATAACTATTACTATGGTTATTACGACCATTGTGACTGTTGCCATGATTAGTATGATTATTATTACGATTGTTGTGATTGTTGTGGCTATTATGACGATTACTATGATTATTATGGTCGATAGTGTGGTTATTATGATTATTATTTAGATTATTATGCCTATCATGGTTATTATGGCTTTCATGGCTATTATAATGGTTATTATGATTGCTTCCAAGTTTATTATGGTTATTATTATGATTACTATGATTATTATGTTTCATAGTATGATTATGACGTATATTATCATAATCACTAAGATTATTTTGTTGATTATGACTATTACGATTATTATGGATATAATAACGATTATCAATGTTATTTCCAAGGTAATTCTGTTTATTATTACGTTGTTATGATTATTAGTGTTAGTCTAACTATTACTATGATTATTACGGCTATTATGACTGTTGCTATGGTTATTATGGTTGCTATTACGATTGACATCATTGTTGTGGTTATTATGACGATTACTATGATTATTATGGGTGATAGTACGGTTGTTATGATTATTATTCAGATTATTAAGTCTATTATTATTATTATGGTTTTTATGGCTATTATAATGGTTATTATGATTGTTTCCAAGATTATTATTTTTATCATTATGATTATTATGATTATTATGTTTCATAGTATGATTATGACGTATATTATGGTCATCACTATGATTATTCTGGTGGTTTTGACTATGACGATTATTATGGATATTATAACGATTACTAATGTTGTTTCCATGACAATTCTGTTTATTATTACGTTGTTATGATTATTACAGTTAGTCTAACTGTTACTATGATTATTACGGCTATTATGATTGATGCTACTATTACCATAATTATTATTATGATTGCTATGATTTTTGTGGTTATTATGACGGTTACTATGATTATTATGGTTGATAGTACGGTTATTACGATTATCATTCAGATTATTATGGCTGTTATGATTGTTATGGTTTTTATGGCCATTATAATGTTTATTATGATTGTTTCCAAGTATATTATGGTTATTATTATGATTCTTACGATTATTATGGTTCCTAGTATGATTATGACGAATATTAAGATCATCACTAAGATTATAATGGCTATTATGGTTATTATGGTTTTAATGGCTATCATAATGGTTATTACGATTTTTCCAGGTTTATTATGTTTATTATTATGATTATTATGATTATTATGTTTTATAGTATGATTATGACGTATATTATAATCATCACTAAGATTATTCTGGTGATTATGACTATTACGATTATTATGGCTATAATAACGATTATTAAGGTTATTTCCATGATAATTCTGTTTATTACTACGTTGTTATGATTATTACAGTTAGTATAACTATTACTATGATTATTACGGCTATTATGATTGTTGCTACGATTATCATAATTATTATTATGATTGTTATGATTGTTGTGGTTATTATGACGTTTACTATGATTATTATGGTTGATAGTATGGTTATTATGATTATCATTCAGATTATTATGGCTATTATGATTATTGTGCTTTTTATGGCCATTATAATGGTTATTATGATTATTATGTTTTATAGTATGATTATGACGCATATTACGATCATCACTAAGATTATTCTGGTGATTATGACTATTTCGATTACTATGGCTATAATAACGGTTATTAATGTTATTTCCGTCATAATTCTGTTTATTATTACGTTGTTATGATTATTAAAGTTAGTCTAACTATTACTATGATTATTACGGCTATTACGATTGTTGCTACGATTATCATAATTAGTATTATGATTGTTATGATTTTTGTCGTTATTATGACGGTTACTATGATTATTATGGTTGATAATATGGTTATTATGATGATCATTTAGATTATTATGGCTATTACTATTATTATGGCTTTTATGGCTATTATAATGGTTATTATGACTGTTTCCAAGTTTATTATGGTTATCATTATGATTATTATGATTATTATGGTTCCTAGTAAGATTATGACGAATATTAAGATCATCACTAAGATTATAATGGCTATTATGATTATTATGGTTTTTATGGCTATCATAATGGTTATTACGATTTTTCCAGGTTTATCATGGTTATTATTATGATTATTATGATTATTATGTTTTATAGTATGATTATGACGTATATTATGATCATCACTAAGATTATTCTGGTGATTATGACTATGACGATTATTATGGCTATAATAACGATTATTAAGGTTATTTCCATGATAATTCTGTTTATTACAACGTTGTTATGGTTATTACAGTTAGTATAACTATTACTATGATTATTACGGCTATTATGATTTTTGCTACGATTATCATAATTATTATTATGATTGTTATGATTGTTGTGGTTAGTATGACGTTTACTATGATTATTATGGCTGATAGTATGGTTATTATGATTATCATGCAGATTATTATGGCTATTACGATTATTATGGTCTTTATGGCCATTATAATGGTTATTATGATTATTATGTTTTATAGTATGATTATGACGCATATTACGATCATCACTAAGATTATTCTGGTGATTATGACTATTACGAATACTATGGCTGTAATAACGGTTATTAATGTTATTTCCATCATAATTCTGTTTATTATTACGTTGTTATGATTATTAAAGTTAGTCCAACTATTACTATGATTATTACGGCTATTATGATTGTTGCTACGATGATCAAAGTTACTATTATGATTGTTATAATTTTTGTGGTTATTATGACGGTTACTATGATTGTTATGGTTGATAATATGGTTATTATGATGATCATTTAGATTATTATGGCTATTACTATTATTATGGTTTTTATGGCTATTATAATGGTTATTATGATTGTTTCCAAGTTTATTATGGTTATCATTATGATTATTACGATTATTATGGTTCCTAGTATGATTACGACGAATATTATGATCATCACTAAGTTTATAATGGCTATTATGTTTATTATGGCTTCTATGGCTACCATAATGGTTATTACCATTTTTCCTGGTTCATTATGGTTATTATTATGATTATTATGATTATTATGTTTTATAGTATGATTATGACGTATATTATGATCATCACTAAGATTATTCTGGTGATTATGGCTATTACGATTATTATGGCTATAATAACGATTATTAAGGTTATTTCCATGATAATACTGTTTATTATTTCGACGTTATGAATACTACAGTTCGCATTACTATTACTATGATTATTACGACTATTATGACTGCTGCTATGATTAGTATGATTATTATTAAGATTGTCATGATTCTTGTGGTTATTATGACGATTACTATGATTGTTATGGTTGATAGTGTGGTTATTATGATTATCATTTTGATTATTATGCCTATTATGGTTAGTATGGTTGTTATGGCTATTATAATGGTTATTATGGTTGCTTCCAAGTTTATTATGATTATTATTATGATTATTACGATTATTATGGTTCCTAGTATGATTATGACGAATATTAAGATCATCACTAAGATTATAATGGCTATTATGATTATTATGGTTTTAATGGATATCATAATGGTTATTACGATTTTTCCAGGTTTATTATGGTTATTATTATGATTTTATGATTATTATGTTTTATAGTATGATTATGACGTATATTATGATCATCACTAAGATTATTCTGGTGATTATGACTATTACGATTATTATGGCTATAATAACGATCATTAAGGTGATTTCCATGATAATTCTGTTTATTACTACGTTGTTATGATTATTACAGTTAGTATAACTATTACTATGATTATTACGGCTATTATGATTGTTGCCACGATTATCATAATTATTATTATGATTGTTATGATTGTTGTGGTTATTATGTCGTTTACTATGATTATTATGGTTGATAGTATGGTTATTATGATTATCATTCAGATTATTATGGCTATTATGATTATTGTGGTTTTTATGGCCATTATAATGGTTATTATGATTATTATGTTTTATAGTATGATTATGACGCATATTTCGATCATCACTAAGATTATTCTGGTGATTATGACTATTACGATTATTATGGCTATAATAACGATTATTAAGGTTATTTCCATGATAATACTGTTTATTATTTCGACGTTATGAATACTACAGTTAGCATTACTATTACTATGATTATTACGACTATTATGACTGCTGCTATGATTAGTATGATTATTATTAAGATTGTCATGATTCTTGTGGTTATTATGACGATTACTATGATTGTTATGGTTGATAGTGTGGTTATTATGATTATCATTTTGATTATTATGCCTATTATGGTTAGTATGGTTGTTATGGCTATTATAATGGTTATTATGGTTGCTTCCAAGTTTATTATGATTATTATTATGATTATTACGATTGTTATGTTTCATAAGGTGATTATGACGAATATTATGATCATCACTAAGATTATTCTGGTGATTATGACTATTACGATTATTATGGTTATAATAACGATTATTAAGGTTATTTCCATGATAATTCTGTTTATTATTTCGATGTTATGATTACTACAGTTAGCATAACTATTACTATGATTATTACGACTATTATGACTGTTGCTATGATTATTATGATTATTATTACGATTGTCATGATTGTTGTGGTTATTATGACGATTACTATGATTATTATGGTTGACAGTGTGGTTATTATGATTATCATTCAGATTATTATGGCCATTATGATTATTATGGTTTTTATGGCCATTATAATGGTTATTATGATTGTCTCCATGTATATTATGGTTATTATTATGATTATTACGATTATTATGGTTCCTAGTATGATTATGACGAATATTATGATCGTCACTAAGATTATTTTGGTGATTATGACTATTACGATTATTATGGCTATAATCACGATTATTAAGGTTATTTCCATGACAATTCTTATTATTATTTCGATGTTATGATTACTACAGTTAGCATAACTATTACTATGGTTATTACGACTATTGTGACTGTTGCCATGATTAGTATGATTATTATTACGATTGTTGTGATTGTTGTGGCTATTATGACGATTACTATGATTATTATGGTCGATAGTGTGGTTATTATGATTATTATTTAGATTATTATGCCTATCATGGTTATTATGGCTTTCACGGCTATTATAATGGTTATTATGATTGTTTCCAAGTTTATTATGGTTATCATTATGATTATTACGATTATTATGGTTCCTAGTATGATTACGACGAATATTATGATCATCACTAAGTTTATAATGGCTATTATGGTTATTATGGCTTCTATGGCTATCATAATGGTTATTACCATTTTTCCTGGTTCATTATGGTTATTATTATGATTATTATGATTATTATGTTTTATAGTATGATTATGACGTATATTATGATCATCACTAAGATTATTCTAATGATTATGGCTATTACGATTATTATGGTTACAATAACGGTTATAAAGGTTATTTCCATGACAATTCTGTTTATTACTACGATGTTATGATTATTACAGTTAGTATAACTATTACTATGATTATTGCGGCTATTATGATTGTTGCTCTGATTATTAGGATTATTACTACGATTGTTATGATTGTAGTGGTTATTATGGCGGTTACTATGATTATTATGGTTGATAGTATGGTTATTATAATTACCATTCAGATTATTACGGCTATTATGATTATTATGGTTTTTATGGATATTATAATGGTTATTATGATTGTTTCCAAGTTTATTATGGTTATCATTATGATTATTACGATTATTATGGTTCCTAGTATGATTACGACGAATATTATGATCATCACTAAGTTTATAATGGCTATTATGGTTATTATGGCTTCTATGGCTATCATAATGGTTATTACCATTTTTCCTGGTTCATTATGGTTATTATTATGATTATTATGATTATTATGTTTTATAGTATGATTATGACGTATATTATGATCATCACTAAGATTATTCTGGTGATTATGGCTATTACGATTATTATGGTTACAATAACGGTTATAAAGGTTATTTCCATGACAATTCTGTTTATTACTACGATGTTATGATTATTACAGTTAGTATAACTATTACTATGATTATTGCGGCTATTATGATTGTTGCTCTGATTATTAGGATTATTACTACGATTGTTATGATTGTAGTGGTTATTATGGCGGTTACTATGATTATTATGGGTGATAGTACGGTTGTTATGATTATTATTCAGATTATTAAGTCTATTATTATTATTATGGTTTTCATGGCTATTATAATGGTTATTATGATTGTTTCCAAGATTATTATTTTTATCATTATGATTATTATGATTATTATGTTTCATAGTATGATTATGACGTATATTATGGTCATCACTAAGATTATTCTGGTGGTTTTGACTATGACGATTATTATGGATATTATAACGATTACTAATGTTGTTTCCATGACAATTCTGTTTATTATTACGTTGTTATGATTATTACAGTTAGTCTAACTATTACTATGATTATTACGGCTATTATGATTGATGCTACTATTACCATAATTATTATTATGATTGCTATGATTTTTGTGGTTATTATGACGGTTACTATGATTATTATGGTTGATAGTACGGTTATTACGATTATCATTCAGATTATTATGGCTGTTATGATTGTTATGGTTTTTATGGCCATTATAATGTTTATTATGATTGTTTCCAAGTATATTATGGTTATTATTATGATTATTACGATTATTATGGTTCCTAGTATGATTATGACGAATATTAAGATCATCACTAAGATTATAATGGCTATTATGATTATTATGGTTTTAATGGATATCATAATGGTTATTACGATTTTTCCAGGTTTATTATGGTTATTATTATGATTATTATGATTAGTATGTTTTATAGTATGATTATGACGTATATTATGATCATCACTAAGATTATTCTGGTGATTATGACTATTACGATTATTATGGCTATAATAACGATCATTAAGGTTATTTCCATGATAATTCTGTTTATTACTACGTTGTTATGATTATTACAGTTTGTATAACTATTACTATGATTGTTACGGCTATTATGATTGTTGCTACGATTATCATAATTATTATTATGATTGTTATGATTGTTGTGGTTATTATGTCGTTTACTATGATTATTATGGTTGATAGTATGGTTATTATGATTATCATTCAGATTATTATGGCTATTATGATTATTGTGGTTTTTATGGCCATTATAATGGTTATTATGATTATTATGTTTTATAGTATGATTATGACGCATATTTCGATCATCACTAAGATTATTCTGGTGATTATGACTATTACGATTATTATGGCTATAATAACGATTATTAAGGTTATTTCCATGATAATATTGTTTATTATTTCGACGTTATGAATACTACAGTTAGCATAACTATTACTATGATTATTACGACTATTATGACTGCTGCTATGATTAGTATGATTATTATTAATATTGTCATGATTCTTGTGGTTATTATGACGATTACTATGATTGTTATGGTTGATAGTGTGGTTATTATGATTATCATTTTGATTATTATGCCTATCATGGTTATTATGGCTTTCATGGCTATTATAATGGTTATTATGATTGCTTCCAAGTTTATTATGGTTATTATTATGATTTCTATGATTATTATGTTTCATAGTATGATTATGACGTATATTATCATAATCACTAAGATTATTTTGTTGATTATGACTATTACGATTATTATGGATATAATAACGATTATCAATGTTATTTCCAAGGTAATTCTGTTTATTATTACGTTGTTATGATTATTAGAGTTAGTCTAACTATTACTATGATTATTACGGCTATTATGACTGTTGCTATGGTTATTATGGTTGTTATTACGATTGACATCATTGTTGTGGTTATTATGACGATTACTATGATTATTACGGTTGATAGTGTGGTTATTATGATTATTATTTAGATTATTATGCCTATCATGGTTATTATGGCTTTCATGGCTATTATAATGGTTATTATGATTGCTTCCAAGTTTATTATGGTTATTATTATGATTATTATGATTATTATGTTTCATAGTATGATTATGACGTATATTATGATCATCACTCAGATTATTCTGGTGATTATGACTATTACGATTATTATAGCTATAATAACTATTATTAAGGTTATTTCCATGATAATTCAGTTTATTGTTACGGTGTTATGATTATTACAGGTAGTATAACTATTACTATGATTATTACGGCTATTATGACTGTTGCTATGATTATTATGGATGTTATTACGATTGAAATCATTGTTGTGGTTATTATGACGATTACTATGATTATTATGGGTGATAGTACGGTTGTTATGATTATTATTCAGATTATTAAGTCTATTATTATTATTATGGTTTTTATGGCTATTATAATGGTTATTATGATTGTTTCCAAGATTATTATTTTTATCATTATGATTATTATGATTATTATGTTTCATAGTATGATTATGACGTATATTATGGTCATCACTAAGATTATTCTGGTGGTTTTGACTATGACGATTATTATGGATATTATAACGATTACTAATGTTGTTTCCATGACAATTCTGTTTATTATTACGTTGTTATGATTATTACAGTTAGTCTAACTATTACTATGATTATTACGGCTATTATGATTGATGCTACTATTACCATAATTATTATTATGATTGCTATGATTTTTGTGGTTATTATGACGGTTACTATGATTATTATGGTTGATAGTACGGTTATTATGATTATCATTCAGATTATTATGGCTGTTATGATTGTTATGGTTTTTATGGCCATTATAATGTTTATTATGATTGTTTCCAAGTATATTATGGTTATTATTATGATTATTACGATTATTATGGTTCCTAGTATGATTATGACGAATATTAAGATCATCACTAAGATTATAATGGCTATTATTATTATTATGGTTTTAATGGCTATCATAATGGTTATTACGATTTTTCCAGGTTTATTATGTTTATTATTATGATTATTATGATTATTATGTTTTATAGTATGATTATGAGGTATATTATGATCATCACTAAGATTATTCTGGTGATTATGACTATTACGATTATTATGGCTATAATAACGATTATTAAGTTTATTTCCATGATAATTCTGTTTATTACTACGTTGTTATGATTATTACAGTTAGTACAACTATTACTATGATTATTACGGCTATTATGATTGTTGCTACGATTATCATAATTATTATTATGATTGTTATGATTGTTGTGGTTATTATGACGTTTACTATGATTATTATGGTGGATAGTATGGTTATTATGATTATCATTCAGATTATTATGGCTATTATGATTATTGTGCTTTTTATGGCCATTATAATGGTTATTATGATTATTATGTTTTATAGTATGATTATGACGCATATTACGATCATCACTAAGATTATTCTGGTGATTATGACTATTACGATTACTATGGCTATAATAACGGTTATTAATGTTATTTCCATCATAATTCTGTTTATTATTACGTTGTTATGATTATTAAAGTTAGTCTAACTATTACTATGATTATTACGGCTATTATGATTGATGCTACTATTACCATAATTATTATTATGATTGCTATGATTTTTGTGGTTATTATGACGGTTACTATGATTATTATGGTTGATAGTACGGTTATTATGATTATCATTCAGATTATTATGGCTGTTATGATTGTTATGGTTTTTATGGCCATTATAATGGTTATTATGACTGTTTCCAAGTATATTATGGTTATTATTATGATTATTACGATTATTATGGTTCCTAGTATGATTATGACGAATATTAAGATCATCACTAAGATTATAATGGCTATTATGATTATTATGGTTTTTATGGCTATCATAATGGTTATTACGATTTTTCCAGGTTTATTATGGTTATTATTATGATTATTATGATTATTATGTTTTATAGTATGATTATGACGTATATTATGATCATCACTAAGATTATTCTGGTGATTATGACTATGACGATTATTATGGCTATAATAACGATTATTAAGGTTATTTCCATGATAATTCTGTTTATTACAACGTTGTTATGGTTATTACAGTTAGTATAACTATTACTATGATTATTACGGCTATTATGATTTTTGCTACGATTATCATAATTATTATTATGATTGTTATGATTGTTGTGGTTAGTATGACGTTTACTATGATTATTATGGCTGATAGTATGGTTATTATGATTATCATGCAGATTATTATGGCTATTACGATTATTATGGTCTTTATGGCCATTATAATGGTTATTATGATTATTATGTTTTATAGTATGATTATGACGCATATTACGATTATCACTAAGATTATTCTGGTGATTATGACTATTACGAATACTATGGCTGTAATAACGGTTATTAATGTTATTTCCATCATAATTCTGTTTATTATTACGTTGTTATGATTATTAAAGTTAGTCCAACTATTACTATGATTATTACGGCTATTATGATTGTTGCTACGATTATCAAAGTTACTATTATGATTGTTATAATTTTTGTGGTTATTATGACGGTTACTATGATTGTTATGGTTGATAATATGGTTATTATGATGATCATTTAGATTATTATGGCTATTACTATTATTATGGTTTTTATGGCTATTATAATGGTTATTATGATTGTTTCCAAGTTTATTATGGTTATCATTATGATTATTACGATTATTACGGTTCCTAGTATGATTACGACGAATATTATGATCATCACTAAGTTTATAATGGCTATTATGGTTATTATGGCTTCTATGGCTATCATAATGGTTATTACCATTTTTCCTGGTTCATTATGGTTATTATTATGATTATTATGATTATTATGTTTTATAGTATGATTATGACGTATATTATGATCATCACTAAGATTATTCTGGTGATTATGGCTATTACGATTATTATGGTTACAATAACGGTTATAAAGGTTATTTCCATGACAATTCTGTTTATTACTACGATGTTATGATTATTACAGTTAGTATAACTATTACTATGATTATTGCGGCTATTATGATTGTTGCTCTGATTATTAGGATTATTACTACGATTGTTATGATTGTAGTGGTTATTATGGCGGTTACTATGATTATTATGGTTGATAGTATGGTTATTATAATTACCATTCAGATTATTACGGCTATTATGATTATTATGGTTTTTATGGATATTATAATGGTTATTATGATTGTCTCCAAGTATATTATGGTTATTATTATGATTATTACGATTATTATGGTTCCTAGTATGATTATGACGAATATTAAGATCATCACTAAGATTATAATGGCTATTATGATTATTATGGTTTTAATGGATATCATAATGGTTATTACGATTTTTCCAGGTTTATTATGGTTATTATTATGATTTTATGATTATTATGTTTTATAGTATGATTATGACGTATATTATGATCATCACTAAGATTATTCTGGTGATTATGACTATTACGATTATTATGGCTATAATAACGATCATTAAGGTGATTTCCATGATAATTCTGTTTATTACTACGTTGTTATGATTATTACAGTTAGTATAACTATTACTATGATTATTACGGCTATTATGATTGTTGCTACGATTATCATAATTATTATTATGATTGTTATGATTGTTGTGGTTATTATGTCGTTTACTATGATTATTATGGTTGATAGTATGGTTATTATGATTATCATTCAGATTATTATGGCTATTATGATTATTGTGGTTTTTATGGCCATTATAATGGTTATTATGATTATTATGTTTTATAGTATGATTATGACGCATATTTCGATCATCACTAAGATTATTCTGGTGATTATGACTATTACGATTATTATGGCTATAATAACGATTATTAAGGTTATTTCCATGATAATACTGTTTATTATTTCGACGTTATGAATACTACAGTTAGCATTACTATTACTATGATTATTACGACTATTATGACTGCTGCTATGATTAGTATGATTATTATTAAGATTGTCATGATTCTTGTGGTTATTATGACGATTACTATGATTGTTATGGTTGATAGTGTGGTTATTATGATTATCATTTTGATTATTATGCCTATTATGGTTAGTATGGTTGTTATGGCTATTATAATGGTTATTATGGTTGCTTCCAAGTTTATTATGATTATTATTATGATTATTACGATTGTTATGTTTCATAAGGTGATTATGACGAATATTATGATCATCACTAAGATTATTCTGGTGATTATGACTATTACGATTATTATGGTTATAATAACGATTATTAAGGTTATTTCCATGATAATTCTGTTTATTATTTCGATGTTATGATTACTACAGTTAGCATAACTATTACTATGATTATTACGACTATTATGACTGTTGCTATGATTATTATGATTATTATTACGATTGTCATGATTGTTGTGGTTATTATGACGATTACTATGATTATTATGGTTGACAGTGTGGTTATTATGATTATCATTCAGATTATTATGGCCATTATGATTATTATGGTTTTTATGGCCATTATAATGGTTATTATGATTGTCTCCATGTATATTATGGTTATTATTATGATTATTACGATTA
This sequence comes from Calliopsis andreniformis, assembly GCF_051401765.1. Classification (NCBI taxonomy): domain Eukaryota; kingdom Metazoa; phylum Arthropoda; class Insecta; order Hymenoptera; family Andrenidae; genus Calliopsis; species Calliopsis andreniformis. The sequence goes on from NW_027480656.1 coordinate 376,262, forward strand.
TTATGGTTCCTAGTATGATTATGACGAATATTATGATCGTCACTAAGATTATTTTGGTGATTATGACTATTACGATTATTATGGCTATAATCACGATTATTAAGGTTATTTCCATGACAATTCTTATTATTATTTCGATGTTATGATTACTACAGTTAGCATAACTATTACTATGGTTATTACGACTATTGTGACTGTTGCCATGATTAGTATGATTATTATTACGATTGTTGTGATTGTTGTGGCTATTATGACGATTACTATGATTATTATGGTCGATAGTGTGGTTATTATGATTATTATTTAGATTATTATGCCTATCATGGTTATTATGGCTTTCATGGCTATTATAATGGTTATTATGATTGTTTCCAAGTTTATTATGGTTATCATTATGATTATTACGATTATTATGGTTCCTAGTATGATTACGACGAATATTATGATCATCACTAAGTTTATAATGGCTATTATGGTTATTATGGCTTCTATGGCTATCATAATGGTTATTACCATTTTTCCTGGTTCATTATGGTTATTATTATGATTATTATGATTATTATGTTTTATAGTATGATTATGACGTATATTATGATCATCACTAAGATTATTCTGGTGATTATGGCTATTACGATTATTATGGTTACAATAACGGTTATAAAGGTTATTTCCATGACAATTCTGTTTATTACTACGATGTTATGATTATTACAGTTAGTATAACTATTACTATGATTATTGCGGCTATTATGATTGTTGCTCTGATTATTAGGATTATTACTACGATTGTTATGATTGTAGTGGTTATTATGGCGGTTACTATGATTATTATGGTTGATAGTATGGTTATTATAATTACCATTCAGATTATTACGGCTATTATGATTATTATGGTTTTTATGGATATTATAATGGTTATTATGATTGTCTCCAAGTATATTATGGTTATTATTATGATTATTACGATTATTATGGTTCCTAGTATGATTATGACGAATATTAAGATCATCACTAAGATTATAATGGCTATTATGATTATTATGGTTTTAATGGATATCATAATGGTTATTACGATTTTTCCAGGTTTATTATGGTTATTATTATGATTTTATGATTATTATGTTTTATAGTATGATTATGACGTATATTATGATCATCACTAAGATTATTCTGGTGATTATGACTATTACGATTATTATGGCTATAATAACGATCATTAAGGTGATTTCCATGATAATTCTGTTTATTACTACGTTGTTATGATTATTACAGTTAGTATAACTATTACTATGATTATTACGGCTATTATGATTGTTGCTACGATTATCATAATTATTATTATGATTGTTATGATTGTTGTGGTTATTATGACGTTTACTATGATTATTATGGTGGATAGTATGGTTATTATGATTATCATTCAGATTATTATGGCTATTATGATTATTGTGCTTTTTATGGCCATTATAATGGTTATTATGATTATTATGTTTTATAGTATGATTATGACGCATATTACGATCATCACTAAGATTATTCTGGTGATTATGACTATTACGATTACTATGGCTATAATAACGGTTATTAATGTTATTTCCATCATAATTCTGTTTATTATTACGTTGTTATGATTATTAAAGTTAGTCTAACTATTACTATGATTATTACGGCTATTATGATTGATGCTACTATTACCATAATTATTATTATGATTGCTATGATTTTTGTGGTTATTATGACGGTTACTATGATTATTATGGTTGATAGTACGGTTATTATGATTATCATTCAGATTATTATGGCTGTTATGATTGTTATGGCTTTTATGGCCATTATAATGGTTATTATGACTGTTTCCAAGTATATTATGGTTATTATTATGATTATTACGATTATTATGGTTCCTAGTATGATTATGACGAATATTAAGATCATGACTAAGATTATAATGGCTATTATGATTATTATGGTTTTTATGGCTATCATAATGGTTATTACGATTTTTCCAGGTTTATTATGGTTATTATTATGATTATTATGATTATTATGTTTTATAGTATGATTATGACGTATATTATGATCATCACTAAGATTATTCTGGTGATTATGACTATGACGATTATTATGGCTATAATAACGATTATTAAGGTTATTTCCATGATAATTCTGTTTATTACAACGTTGTTATGGTTATTACAGTTAGTATAACTATTACTATGATTATTACGGCTATTATGATTTTTGCTACGATTATCATAATTATTATTATGATTGTTATGATTGTTGTGGTTAGTATGACGTTTACTATGATTATTATGGCTGATAGTATGGTTATTATGATTATCATGCAGATTATTATGGCTATTACGATTATTATGGTCTTTATGGCCATTATAATGGTTATTATGATTATTATGTTTTATAGTATGATTATGACGCATATTACGATTATCACTAAGATTATTCTGGTGATTATGACTATTACGAATACTATGGCTGTAATAACGGTTATTAATGTTATTTCCATCATAATTCTGTTTATTATTACGTTGTTATGATTATTAAAGTTAGTCCAACTATTACTATGATTATTACGGCTATTATGATTGTTGCTACGATTATCAAAGTTACTATTACGATTGTTATAATTTTTGTGGTTATTATGACGGTTACTATGATTGTTATGGTTGATAATATGGTTATTATGATGATCATTTAGATTATTATGGCTATTACTATTATTATGGTTTTTATGGCTATTATAATGGTTATTATGATTGTTTCCAAGTTTATTATGGTTATCATTATGATTATTACGATTATTATGGTTCCTAGTATGATTACGACGAATATTATGATCATCACTAAGTTTATAATGGCTATTATGGTTATTATGGCTTCTATGGCTATCATAATGGTTATTACCATTTTTCCTGGTTCATTATGGTTATTATTATGATTATTATGATTATTATGTTTTATAGTATGATTATGACGTATATTATGATCATCACTAAGATTATTCTGGTGATTATGGCTATTACGATTATTATGGTTACAATAACGGTTATAAAGGTTATTTCCATGACAATTCTGTTTATTACTACGATGTTATGATTATTACAGTTAGTATAACTATTACTATGATTATTGCGGCTATTATGATTGTTGCTCTGATTATTAGGATTATTACTACGATTGTTATGATTGTAGTGGTTATTATGGCGGTTACTATGATTATTATGGTTGATAGTATGGTTATTATAATTACCATTCAGATTATTACGGCTATTATGATTATTATGGTTTTTATGGATATTATAATGGTTATTATGATTGTCTCCAAGTATATTATGGTTATTATTATGATTATTACGATTATTATGGTTCCTAGTCTGATTATGACGAATATTAAGATCATCACTAAGATTATAATGGCTATTATGATTATTATGGTTTTTATGGCTATCATAATGGTTATTACGATTTTTCCAGGTTTATTATGGTTATTATTATGATTATTATGATTATTATGTTTTATAGTATGATTATGACGTATATTATGATCATCACTAAGATTATTCTGGTGATTATGACTATGACGATTATTATGGCTATAATAACGATTATTAAGGTTATTTCCATGATAATTCTGTTTCTTACAACGTTGTTATGGTTATTACAGTTAGTATAACTATTACTATGATTATTACGGCTATTATGATTTTTGCTACGATTATCATAATTATTATTATGATTGTTATGATTGTTGTGGTTAGTATGACGTTTACTATGATTATTATGGCTGATAGTATGGTTATTATGATTATCATGCAGATTATTATGGCTATTACGATTATTATGGTCTTTATGGCCATTATAATGGTTATTATGATTATTATGTTTTATAGTATGATTATGACGCATATTACGATTATCACAAAGATTATTCTGGTGATTATGACTATTACGAATACTATGGCTGTAATAACGGTTATTAATGTTATTTCCATCATAATTCTGTTTATTATTACGTTGTTATGATTATTAAAGTTAGTCCAACTATTACTATGATTATTACGGCTATTATGATTGTTGCTACGATTATCAAAGTTACTATTATGATTGTTATAATTTTTGTGGTTATTATGACGGTTACTATGATTGTTATGGTTGATAATATGGTTATTATGATGATCATTTAGATTATTATGGCTATTACTATTATTATGGTTTTTATGGCTATTATAATGGTTATTATGATTGTTTCCAAGTTTATTATGGTTATCATTATGATTATTACGATTATTATGGTTCCTAGTATGATTACGACGAATATTATGAACATCACTAAGTTTATAATGGCTATTATGGTTATTATGGCTTCTATGGCTATCATAATGGTTATTACCATTTTTCCTGGTTCATTATGGTTATTATTATGATTATTATGATTATTATGTTTTATAGTATGATTATGACGTATATTATGATCATCACTAAGATTATTCTGGTGATTATGGCTATTACGATTATTATGGTTACAATAACGGTTATAAAGGTTATTTCCATGACAATTCTGTTTATTACTACGATGTTAAGATTATTACAGTTAGTATAACTATTACTATGATTATTGCGGCTATTATGATTGTTGCTCTGATTATTAGGATTATTACTACGATTGTTATGATTGTAGTGGTTATTATGGCGGTTACTATGATTATTATGGTTGATAGTATGGTTATTATAATTACCATTCAGATTATTACGGCTATTATGATTATTATGGTTTTTATGGATATTATAATGGTTATTATGATTGTCTCCAAGTATATTATGGTTATTATTATGATTATTACGATTATTATGGTTCCTAGTCTGATTATGACGAATATTAAGATCATCACTAAGATTATAATGGCTATTATGATTATTATGGTTTTAATGGATATCATAATGGTTATTACGATTTTTCCAGGTTTATTATGGTTATTATTATGATTTTATGATTATTATGTTTTATAGTATGATTATGACGTATATTATGATCATCACTAAGATTATTCTGGTGATTATGACTATTACGATTATTATGGCTATAATAACGATCATTAAGGTGATTTCCATGATAATTCTGTTTATTACTACGTTGTTATGATTATTACAGTTAGTATAACTATTACTATGATTATTACGGCTATTATGATTGTTGCTACGATTATCATAATTATTATTATGATTGTTATGATTGTTGTGGTTATTATGTCGTTTACTATGATTATTATGGTTGATAGTATGGTTATTATGATTATCATTCAGATTATTATGGCTATTATGATTATTGTGGTTTTTATGGCCATTATAATGGTTATTATGATTATTATGTTTTATAGTATGATTATGACGCATATTTCGATCATCACTAAGATTATTCTGGTGATTATGACTATTACGATTATTATGGCTATAATAACGATTATTAAGGTTATTTCCATGATAATACTGTTTATTATTTCGACGTTATGAATACTACAGTTAGCATTACTATTACTATGATTATTACGACTATTATGACTGCTGCTATGATTAGTATGATTATTATTAAGATTGTCATGATTCTTGTGGTTATTATGACGATTACTATGATTGTTATGGTTGATAGTGTGGTTATTATGATTATCATTTTGATTATTATGCCTATTATGGTTAGTATGGTTGTTATGGCTATTATAATGGTTATTATGGTTGCTTCCAAGTTTATTATGATTATTATTATGATTATTACGATTGTTATGTTTCATAAGGTGATTATGACGAATATTATGATCATCACTAAGATTATTCTGGTGATTATGACTATTACGATTATTATGGTTATAATAACGATTATTAAGGTTATTTCCATGATAATTCTGTTTATTATTTCGATGTTATGATTACTACAGTTAGCATAACTATTACTATGATTATTACGACTATTATGACTGTTGCTGTGATTATTATGATTATTATTACGATTGTCATGATTGTTGTGGTTATTATGACGATTACTATGATTATTATGGTTGACAGTGTGGTTATTATGATTATCATTCAGATTATTATGGCCATTATGATTATTATGGTTTTTATGGCCATTATAATGGTTATTATGATTGTCTCCATGTATATTATGGTTATTATTATGATTATTACGATTATTATGGTTCCTAGTATGATTATGACGAATATTATGATCGTCACTAAGATTATTTTGGTGATTATGACTATTACGATTATTATGGCTATAATCACGATTATTAAGGTTATTTCCATGACAATTCTTATTATTATTTCGATGTTATGATTACTACAGTTAGCATAACTATTACTATGGTTATTACGACTATTGTGACTGTTGCCATGATTAGTATGATTATTATTACGATTGTTGTGATTGTTGTGGCTATTATGACGATTACTATGATTATTATGGTCGATAGTGTGGTTATTATGATTATTATTTAGATTATTATGCCTATCATGGTTATTATGGCTTTCATGACTATTATAATGGTTATTATGATTGTTTCCAAGTTTATTATGGTTATCATTATGATTATTACGATTATTATGGTTCCTAGTATGATTACGACGAATATTATGATCATCACTAAGTTTATAATGGCTATTATGGTTATTATGGCTTCTATGGCTATCATAATGGTTATTACCATTTTTCCTGGTTCATTATGGTTATTATTATGATTATTATGATTATTATGTTTTATAGTATGATTATGACGTATATTATGATCATCACTAAGATTATTCTGGTGATTATGGCTATTACGATTATTATGGTTACAATAACGGTTATAAAGGTTATTTCCATGACAATTCTGTTTATTACTACGATGTTATGATTATTACAGTTAGTATAACTATTACTATGATTATTGCGGCTATTATGATTGTTGCTCTGATTATTAGGATTATTACTACGATTGTTATGATTGTAGTGGTTATTATGGCGGTTACTATGATTATTATGGTTGATAGTATGGTTATTATAATTACCATTCAGATTATTACGGCTATTATGATTATTATGGTTTTTATGGATATTATAATGGTTATTATGATTGTCTCCAAGTATATTATGGTTATTATTATGATTATTACGATTATTATGGTTCCTAGTATGATTATAACGAATATTAAGATCATCACTAAGATTATAATGGCTATTATGATTATTATGGTTTTAATGGATATCATAATGGTTATTACGATTTTTCCAGGTTTATTATGGTTATTATTATGATTATTATGATTATTATGTTTTATAGTATGATTATGACGTATATTATGATCATCACTAAGATTATTCTGGTGATTATGACTATTACGATTATTATGGCTATAATAACGATCATTAAGGTGATTTCCATGATAATTCTGTTTATTACTACGTTGTTATGATTATTACAGTTAGTATAACTATTACTATGATTATTACGGCTATTATGATTGTTGCTACGATTATCATAATTATTATTATGATTGTTATGATTGTTGTGGTTATTATGTCGTTTACTATGATTATTATGGTTGATAGTATGGTTATTATGATTATCATTCAGATTATTATGGCTATTATGATTATTGTGGTTTTTATGGCCATTATAATGGTTATTATGATTATTATGTTTTATAGTATGATTATGACGCATATTTCGATCGTCACTAAGATTATTCTGGTGATTATGACTATTACGATTATTATGGCTATAATAACGATTATTAAGGTTATTTCCATGATAATATTGTTTATTATTTCGACGTTATGAATACTACAGTTAGCATTACTATTACTATGATTATTACGACTATTATGACTGCTGCTATGATTAGTATGATTATTATTAAGATTGTCATGATTCTTGTGGTTATTATGACGATTACTATGATTGTTATGTTTGATAGTGTGGTTATTATGATTATCATTTTGATTATTATGCCTATTATGGTTAGTATGGTTGTTATGGCTATTATAATGGTTATTATGGTTGCTTCCAAGTTTATTATGATTATTATTATGATTATTACGATTGTTATGTTTCATAAGGTGATTATGACGAATATTATGATCATCACTAAGATTATTCTGGTGATTATGACTATTACGATTATTATGGTTATAATAACGATTATTAAGGTTATTTCCATGATAATTCTGTTTATTATTTCGATGTTATGATTACTACAGTTAGCATAACTATTACTATGATTATTACGACTATTATGACTGTTGCTATGATTATTATGATTATTATTACGATTGTCATGATTGTTGTGGTTATTATGACGATTACTATGATTATTATGGTTGACAGTGTGGTTATTATGATTATCATTCAGATTATTATGGCCATTATGATTATTATGGTTTTTATGGCCATTATAATGGTTATTATGATTGTCTCCATGTATATTATGGTTATTATTATGATTATTACGATTATTATGGTTCCTAGTATGATTATGACGAATATTATGATCGTCACTAAGATTATTTTGGTGATTATGACTATTACGATTATTATGGCTATAATCACGATTATTAAGGTTATTTCCATGACAATTCTTATTATTATTTCGATGTTATGATTACTACAGTTAGCATAACTATTACTATGGTTATTACGACTATTGTGACTGTTGCCATGATTAGTATGATTATTATTACGATTGTTGTGATTGTTGTGGCTATTATGACGATTACTATGATTATTATGGTCGATAGTGTGGTTATTATGATTATTATTTAGATTATTATGCCTATCATGGTTATTATGGCTTTCATGGCTATTATAATGGTTATTATGATTGTTTCAAAGTTTATTATGGTTATTATTATGATTATTACGATTGTTATGTTTCATAGTGTGATTATGACGAATATTATGATCATCACTAAGATTATTCTGGTGATTATGACTATTACGATTATTATGGTTATAATAACGATTATTAACGTTATTTCCATGATAATTCTGTTTATTATTTCGATGTTATGATTACTACAGTTAGCATAACTATTACTATGATTATTACGACTATTATGACTGTTGCTATGATTATTATGATTATTATTACGATTGTCATGATTGTTGTGGTTATTATGACGATTACTATGATTATTATGGTCGATAGTGTGGTTATTATGATTATTATTTAGATTATTATGCCTATCATGGTTATTATGGCTTTCATGGCTATTATAATGGTTATTATGATTGCTTCCAAGTTTATTATGGTTATCATTATGATTACTATGATTATTATGTTTCATAGTATGATTATGACGTATATTATCATAATCACTAAGATTATTTTGTTGATTATGACTATTACGATTATTATGGATATAATAACGATTATCAATGTTATTTCCAAGGTAATTCTGTTTATTATTACGTTGTTATGATTATTAGTGTTAGTCTAACTATTACTATGATTATTACGGCTATTATGTCTGTTGCTATGGTTATTATGGTTGTTATTACGATTGACATCATTGTTGTGGTTATTATGACGATTACTATGATTATTATGTGTGATAGTACGGTTGTTATGATTATTATTCAGATTATTATGTCTATTATTATTATTATGTTTTTTATGGATATTATAATGGTTATTATGATTGTTTCCAAGATTATTATTTTTATCATTATGATTATTATGATTATTATGTTTCATAGTATGATTATGACGTATATTATGGTCATCACTAAGATTATTCTGGTGGTTTTGACTATGACGATTATTATGGATATTATAACGATTACTAATGTTGTTTCCATGACAATTCTGTTTATTATTACGTTGTTATGATTATTACAGTTAGTCTAACTATTACTATGATTATTACGGCTATTATGATTGATGCTACTATTACCATAATTATTATTATGATTGCTATGATTTTTGTGGTTATTATGACGGTTACTATGATTATTATGGTTGATAGTACGGTTATTACGATTATCATTCAGATTATTATGGCTGTTATGATTGTTATGGCTTTTATGGCCATTATAATGTTTATTATGATTGTTTCCAAGTATATTATGGTTATTATTATGATAATTACGATTATTATGGTTCCTAGTATGATTATGACGAATATTAAGATCATCACTAAGATTATAATGGCTATTATGGTTATTATGGTTTTAATGGCTATCATAATGGTTATTACGATTTTTCCAGGTTTATTATGTTTATTATTATGATTATTATGATTATTATGTTTTATAGTATGATTATGACGTATATTATGATCATCACTAAGATTATTCTGGTGATTATGACTATGACGATTATTATGGCTATAATAACGATTATTAAGGTTATTTCCATGATAATTCTGTTTATTACAACGTTGTTATGGTTATTACAGTTAGTATAACTATTACTATGATTATTACGGCTATTATGATTTTTGCTACGATTATCATAATTATTATTATGATTGTTATGATTGTTGTGGTTAGTATGACGTTTACTATGATTATTATGGCTGATAGTATGGTTATTATGATTATCATGCAGATTATTATGGCTATTACGATTATTATGGTCTTTATGGCCATTATAATGGTTATTATGATTATTATGTTTTATAGTATGATTATGACGCATATTACGATCATCACTAAGATTATTCTGGTGATTATGACTATTACGAATACTATGGCTGTAATAACGGTTATTAATGTTATTTCCATCATAATTCTGTTTATTATTACGTTGTTATGATTATTAAAGTTAGTCTAACTATTACTATGATTATTACGGCTATTATGATTGTTGCTACGATTATCATAATTAGTATTATGATTGTTATGATTTTTGTGGTTATTATGACGGTTACTATGATTATTATGGTTGATAATATGGTTATTATGATGATCATTTAGATTATTATGGCTATTACTATTATTATGGCTTTTATGGCTATTATAATGGTTATTATGATTGTTTCCAAGTTTATTATGGTTATCATTATGATTATTACGATTATTATGGTTCCTAGTATGATTATGACGAATATTAAGATCATCACTAAGATTATAATGGCTATTATGATTATAATGGTTTTTATGGCTATCATAATGGTTAGTACCATTTTTCCAGGTTTATTATGGTTATTATTATGATTATTATGATTATTATGTTTTATAGTATGATTATGACGTATATTATGATCATCACTAAGATTATTCTGGTGATTATGGCTATTACGATTATTATGGTTACAGTAACGGTTATAAAGGTTATTTCCATGACAATTCTGTTTATTACTACGATGTTATGATTATTACAGTTAGTATAACTATTACTATGATTATTGCGGCCATTATGATTGTTGCTCTGATTATTAGGATTATTACTACGATTGTTATGATTGTAGTGGTTATTATGGCGGTTACTATGATTATTATGGTTGATAGTATGGTTATTATAATTACCATTCAGATTATTACGGCTATTATGATTATTATGGTTTTTATGGATATTATAATGGTTATTATGATTGTCTCCAAGTATATTATGGTTATTATTATGATTATTACGATTATTATGGTTCCTAGTATGATTATGACGAATATTAAGATCATCACTAAGATTATAATGGCTATTATGATTATTATGGTTTTAATGGATATCATAATGGTTATTACGATTTTTCCAGGTTTATTATGGTTATTATTATGATTATTATGATTATTATGTTTTATAGTATGATTATGACGTATATTATGATCATCACTAAGATTATTCTGGTGATTATGACTATTACGATTATTATGGCTATAATAACGATCATTAAGGTGATTTCCATGATAATTCTGTTTATTACTACGTTGTTATGATTATTACAGTTAGTATAACTATTACTATGATTATTACGGCTATTATGATTGTTGCTACGATTATCATAATTATTATTATGATTGTTATGATTGTTGTGGTTATTATGTCGTTTACTATGATTATTATGGTTGATAGTATGGTTATTATGATTATCATTCAGATTATTATGGCTATTATGATTATTGTGGTTTTTATGGCCATTATAATGGTTATTATGATTATTATGTTTTATAGTATGATTATGACGCATATTTCGATCATCACTAAGATTATTCTGGTGATTATGACTATTACGATTATTATGGCTATAATAACGATTATTAAGGTTATTTCCATGATAATACTGTTTATTATTTCGACGTTATGAATACTACAGGTAGCATTACTATTACTATGATTATTACGACTATTATGACTGCTGCTATGATTAGTATGATTATTATTAAGATTGTCATGATTCTTGTGGTTATTATGACGATTACTATGATTGTTATGGTTGATAGTGTGGTTATTATGATTATCATTTTGATTATTATGCCTATTATGGTTAGTATGGTTGTTATGGCTATTATAATGGTTATTATGGTTGCTTCCAAGTTTATTATGATTATCATTATGATTATTACGATTGTTATGTTTCATAAGGTGATTATGACGAATATTATGATCATCACTAAGATTATTCTGGTGATTATGACTGTTACGATTATTATGGTTATAATAACGATTATTAAGGTTATTTCCATGATAATTCTGTTTATTATTTCGATGTTATGATTACTACAGTTAGCATAACTATTACTATGATTATTACGACTATTATGACTGTTGCTATGATTATTATGATTATTATTACGATTGTCATGATTGTTGTGGTTATTATGACGATTACTATGATTATTATGGTTGACAGTGTGGTTATTATGATTATCATTCAGATTATTATGGCCATTATGATTATTATGGTTTTTATGGCCATTATAATGGTTATTATTATTGTCTCCATGTATATTATGGTTATTATTATGATTATTACGATTATTATGGTTCCTAGTATGATTATGACGGATATTATGATCGTCACTAAGATTATTTTGGTGATTATGACTATTACGATTATTATGGCTATAATCACGATTATTAAGGTTATTTCCATGACAATTCTTATTATTATTTCGATGTTATGATTACTACAGTTAGCATAACTATTACTATGGTTATTACGACTATTGTGACTGTTGCCATGATTAGTATGATTATTATTACGATTGTTGTGATTGTTGTGGCTATTATGACGATTACTATGATTATTATGGTCGATAGTGTGGTTATTATGATTATTATTTAGATTATTATGCCTATCATGGTTATTATGGCTTTCATGGCTATTATAATGGTTATTATGATTGCTTCCAAGTTTATTATGGTTATTATTATGATTACTATGATTATTATGTTTCATAGTATGATTATGACGTATATTATCATAATCACTAAGATTATTTTGTTGATTATGACTATTACGATTATTATGGATATAATAACGATTATCAATGTTATTTCCAAGGTAATTCTGTTTATTATTACGTTGTTATGATTATTAGTGTTAGTCTAACTATTACTATGATTATTACGGCTATTATGACTGTTGCTATGGTTATTATGGTTGTTATTACGATTGACATCATTGTTGTGGTTATTATGACGATTACTATGATTATTATGGGTGATAGTACGGTTGTTATGATTATTATTCAGATTATTAAGTCTATTATTATTATTATGGTTTTTATGGCTATTATAATGGTTATTATGATTGTTTCCAAGATTATTATTTTTATCATTATGATTATTATGATTATTATGTTTCATAGTATGATTATGACGTATATTATGGTCATCACTAAGATTATTCTGGTGGTTTTGACTATGACGATTATTATGGATATTATAACGATTACTAATGTTGTTTCCATGACAATTCTGTTTATTATTACGTTGTTATGATTATTACAGTTAGTCTAACTATTACTATGATTATTACGGCTATTATGATTGATGCTACTATTACCATAATTATTATTATGATTGCTATGATTTTTGTGGTTATTATGACGGTTACTATGATTATTATGGTTGATAGTACGGTTATTACGATTATCATTCAGATTATTATGGCTGTTATGATTGTTATGGTTTTTATGGCCATTATAATGTTTATTATGATTGTTTCCAAGTATATTATGGTTATTATTATGATAATTACGATTATTATGGTTCCTAGTATGATTATGACGAATATTAAGATCATCACTAAGATTATAATGGCTATTATGGTTATTATGGTTTTAATGGCTATCATAATGGTTATTACGATTTTTCCAGGTTTATTATGTTTATTATTATGATTATTATGATTATTATGTTTTATAGTATGATTATGACGTATATTATGATCATCACTAAGATTATTCTGGTGATTATGACTATTACGATTATTATGGCTATAATAACGATTATTAAGGTTATTTCCATGATAATTCTGTTTATTACTACGTTGTTATGATTATTACAGTTAGTATAACTATTACTATGATTATTACGGCTATTATGATTGTTGCTACGATTATCATAATTATTATTATGATTGTTATGATTGTTGTGGTTATTATGACGTTTACTATGATTATTATGGTTGATAGTATGGTTATTATGATTATCATTCAGATTATTATGGCTATTATGATTATTGTGCTTTTTATGGCCATTATAATGGTTATTATGATTATTATGTTTTATAGTATGATTATGACGCATATTACGATCATCACTAAGATTATTCTGGGGATTATGACTATTTCGATTACTATGGCCATAATAACGGTTATTAATGTTATTTCCGTCATAATTCTGTTTATTATTACGTTGTTATGATTATTAAAGTTAGTCTAACTATTACTATGATTATTACGGCTATTATGATTGTTGCTACGATTATCATAATTAGTATTATGATTGTTATGATTTTTGTGGTTATTATGACGGTTACTATGTTTATTATGGTTGATAATATGGTTATTATGATGATCATTTAGATTATTATGGCTATTACTATTATTATGGCTTTTATGGCTATTATAATGGTTATTATGACTGTTTCCAAGTTTATTATGGTTATCATTATGATTATTATGATTATTATGGTTCCTAGTAGGATTATGACGTATATTAAGATCATCACTAAGATTACAATGGCTATTATGATTATTATGGTTTTTATGCCTATCATAATGGTTATTACGATATTTCCAGGTTTATTATGGTTATTATTATGATTATTATGATTATTATGTTTCATAGTATGATTATGACGTATATTATGATGATCGTTCAGTTTATTCTGGTGATTATGACTATGACGATTATTATGGCTATAATAACGATTATTAAGGTTATTTCCATGCTAATTATGTTTATGACTACGTTGTTATGATTATTACAGTTAGTATATCAATTACTATAATTATTACGGCTATTATGACTGTTGCTATGATTATTATAATTGTTATTAAGATTGTTATGATTGCTGTGGTTATTATGACGATTACTATGATTCTTATGGTTGATAGTGTGGTTATTATGATTATCATTTAGATTAATATGCCTATTATGGTTATTATGGTTTGTATGTCTATTATAATGGGTATTATAATTGCTTCCAGGTTTATTATGGTTATTATTATGATTATTACGATTATTATGTTTCATAGTGTGATTATGACGAATATTATGATCATCACTACGATTATTCTGGTGATTATGATTATTACGATTATTATGGCTATAATAACGATTATTAAGGTTATTTCCATGTTAATTCTGTTTATTATTTCGATGTTATGATTACTACAGTTAGCATAACTATTAGTATGATTATTACGGCTATTATGACTGTTGCTATGATCATTATGGATTTTATTACGTTTGACATCATTGTTGTGATTATTATGACGATTACTATGATTATTATGGGTGATAGTACGGTTGTTATGATTATTATTCAGATTATTAAGTCTATTATTATTATTATGGTTTTTATTGCCATTATAATGGTTATTATGATTGTTTCCAAGATTATTATTTTTATCATAATGATTATCATGATTATTATGTTTCAAAGTATGATTATGACGTATATTATGGTCATCACTAAGATTATTCTGGTGGTTTTGACTATGACGATTATTATGGCTATAATAACGATTATTAAGGTTATTTCCATGGTAATTCTGTTTGTTATGACGTTGTTATGATTATTATAGTTTGTCTAACTATTACTATGATTATTACGGCTATAATGATTGTTGCTACGATTATCATAGTTATTATTATGATTGTTGTGATTTTTGTGGTTATTATGACGGTTGCTATGATTGTTATAGTTGATAGTATGGTTATTATGATTATCATTCAGATTATTATGGCTATTATGATTATTATGGTCTTTATGGCCATTATAATGGTTATTATGATAGTTTCCAAGTTTATTATGGTTATCATTATGATTATTATGATTATTATGTTTCACAGTGTGATTATGACGAATATTATGATCATCACTAAGATTATTCTGGTGATTATGTCTATCACGATTATTATGGCTATAATAATGATTATTAAGGTTACTTCGATGATTATTCTGTTTATTATAACGATGTTATAATTATTACAGTTAGTATAACTATTACTATGATCATTACGGCTATTATGATTGTTGCTATGATTATTAGGATTATTACTACGATTGTTATGATTGTTGTGGTTATTATGTCGGTTACTATGATTATTATGGTTGATAGTTTGGTTATTATAATTATCATTCAGATTGTTACGGCTATTATGATTATTATGGTTTTTATGGCTTTTACAATCGTAATTATGATTGTTTCCACGTTTATTATTGTTATTATTATGATTATTAATATTATTGTGTTTCTTGTATGATTATGATTATTATTATGGTCATCACTGAGATTATTATGGTGATATGACTATTACGATTATTATGGCTATAATAACGATTATTAAGGTTATTTCCCTGATAATTCTGTTTATGACTACGTTGTTACGATTATTACAGTTAGTATATCAATTACTATAGTTATTACGGCTATTATGACTGTTGCTACGATTATCATAATTATTATTATGATTGTTATGATTGTTGTGGTTATTATGACGGTTGCTATGATTGTTATAGTTGATAGTATGGTTATTATGATTATCATTCAGATTATTATGGCTATTATGATTATTATGGTCTTTATGGCCATTATAATGGTTATTATGATTGTTTCCAAGTATATTATGGTTATTATTATGATTATTACGATTATTATGGTTCCTAGTATGATTACGACGAATATTATGATCATCACTAAGTTTATAATGGCTATTACGGTTATTATGGCTTCTATGGCTATCATAATGGTTATTACCATTTTTCCTGGTTCATTATGGTTATTATTATGATTATTATGATTATTATGTTTTATAGTATGATTATGACGTATATTATGATCATCACTAAGATTATTCTGGTGATTATGGCTATTACGATTAATATGGTTACAATAACGGTTATAAAGGTTATTTCCATGACAATTCTGTTTATTACTACGATGTTATGATTATTACAGTTAGTATAACTATTACTATGATTATTGCGGCTATTATGATTGTTGCTCTGATTATTAGGATTATTACTACGATTGTTATGATTGTAGTGGTTATTATGGCGGTTACTATGATTATTATGGTTGATAGTATGGTTATTATAATTACCATTCAGATTATTACGGCTATTATGATTATTATGGTTTTTATGGATATTATAATGGTTATTATGATTGTTTCCAAGTTTATTATGGTTATTATTATGATTATTACGATTGTTATGTTTCATAGTGTGATTATGACGAATATTATGATCATCACTAAGATTATTCTGGTGATTATGACTATTACGATTATTATGGTTATAATAACGATTATTAAGGTTATTTCCATGATAATTCTGTTTATTATTTCGATGTTATGATTACTACAGTTAGCATAACTATTACTATGATTATTACGACTATTATGACTGTTGCTATGATTATTATGATTATTATTACGATTGTCATGATTGTTGTGGTTATTATGACGATTACTATGATTATTATGGTCGATAGTGTGGTTATTATGATTATTATTTAGATTATTATGCCTATCATGGTTATTATGGCTTTCATGGCTATTATAATGGTTATTATGATTGCTTCCAAGTTTATTATGGTTATCATTATGATTACTATGATTATTATGTTTCATAGTATGATTATGACGTATATTATCATAATCACTAAGATTATTTTGTTGATTATGACTATTACGATTATTATGGATATAATAACGATTATCAATGTTATTTCCAAGGTAATTCTGTTTATTATTACGTTGTTATGATTATTAGTGTTAGTCTAACTATTACTATGATTATTACGGCTATTATGACTGTTGCTATGGTTATTATGGTTGTTATTACGATTGACATCATTGTTGTGGTTATTATGACGATTACTATGATTATTATGGGTGATAGTACGGTTGTTATGATTATTATTCAGATTATTATGTCTATTATTATTATTATGTTTTTTATGGATATTATAATGGTTATTATGATTGTTTCCAAGATTATTATTTTTATCATTATGATTATTATGATTATTATGTTTCATAGTATGATTATGACGTATATTATGGTCATCACTAAGATTATTCTGGTGGTTTTGACTATGACGATTATTATGGATATTATAACGATTACTAATGTTGTTTCCATGACAATTCTGTTTATTATTACGTTGTTATGATTATTACAGTTAGTCTAACTATTACTATGATTATTACGGCTATTATGATTGATGCTACTATTACCATAATTATTATTATGATTGCTATGATTTTTGTGGTTATTATGACGGTTACTATGATTATTATGGTTGATAGTACGGTTATTACGATTATCATTCAGATTATTATGGCTGTTATGATTGTTATGGTTTTTATGGCCATTATAATGTTTATTATGATTGTTTCCAAGTATATTATGGTTATTATTATGATAATTACGATTATTATGGTTCCTAGTATGATTATGACGAATATTAAGATCATCACTAAGATTATAATGGCTATTATGGTTATTATGGTTTTAATGGCTATCATAATGGTTATTACGATTTTTCCAGGTTTATTATGTTTATTATTATGATTATTATGATTATTATGTTTTATAGTATGATTATGACGTATATTATGATCATCACTAAGATTATTCTGGTGATTATGACTATTACGATTATTATGGCTATAATAACGATTATTAAGGTTATTTCCATGATAATTCTGTTTATTACTACGTTGTTATGATTATTACAGTTAGTATAACTATTACTATGATTATTACGGCTATTATGATTGTTGCTACGATTATCATAATTATTATTATGATTGTTATGATTGTTGTGGCTATTATGACGTTTACTATGATTATTATGGTTGATAGTATGGTTATTATGATTATCATTCAGATTATTATGGCTATTATGATTATTGTGCTTTTTATGGCCATTATAATGGTTATTATGATTATTATGTTTTATAGTATGATTATGACGCATATTACGATCATCACTAAGATTATTCTGGTGATTATGACTATTTCGATTACTATGGCTATAATAACGGTTATTAATGTTATTTCCGTCTTAATTCTGTTTATTAATACGTTGTTATGATTATTAAAGTTAGTCTAACTATTACTATGATTATTACGGCTATTATGATTGTTGCTACGATTATCATAATTAGTATTATGATTGTTATGATTTTTGTGGTTATTATGACGGTTACTATGATTATTATGGTTGATAATATGGTTATTATGATGATCATTTAGATTATTATGGCTATTACTATTATTATGGCTTTTATGGCTATTATAATGGTTATTATGACTGTTTCCAAGTTTATTATGGTTATCATTATGATTATTATGATTATTATGGTTCCTAGTAAGATTATGACGAATATTAAGATCATCACTAAGATTATAATGGCTATTATGATTATTATGGTTTTTATGCCTATCATAATGGTTATTACGATATTTCCAGGTTTATTATGGTTATTATTATGATTATTATGATTATTATGTTTCATAGTATGATTATGTCGTATATTATGATGATCGTTCAGTTTATTCTGGTGATTATGACTATGACGATTATTATGGCTATAATAACGATTATTAAGGTTATTTCCATGCTAATTATGTTTATGACTACGTTGTTATGATTATTACAGTTAGTATATCAATTACTATAATTATTACGGCTATTATGACTGTTGCTATGATTATTATAATTGTTATTAAGATTGTTATGATTGCTGTGGTTATTATGACGATTACTATGATTCTTATGGTTGATAGTGTGGTTATTATGATTATCATTTAGATTAATATGCCTATTATGGTTATTATGGTTTGTATGTCTATTATAATGGGTATTATAATTGCTTCCAGGTTTATTATGGTTATTATTATGATTATTACGATTATTATGTTTCATAGTGTGATTATGACGAATATTATGATCATCACTACGATTATTCTGGTGATTATGATTATTACGATTATTATGGCTATAATAACGATTATTAAGGTTATTTCCATGATAATTCTGTTTATTATTTCGATGTTATGATTACTACAGTTAGCATAACTATTAGTATGATTATTACGGCTATTATGACTGTTGCTATGATCATTATGGATTTTATTACGTTTGACATCATTGTTGTGATTATTATGACGATTACTATGATTCTTATGGTTGATAGTGTGGTTATTATGATTATCATTTAGATTAATATGCCTATTATGGTTATTATGGTTTGTATGTCTATTATAATGGGTATTATAATTGCTTCCAGGTTTATTATGGTTATTATTATGATTATTACGATTATTATGTTTCATAGTGTGATTATGACGAATATTATGATCATCACTACGATTATTCTGGTGATTATGATTATTACGATTATTATGGCTATAATAACGATTACTAATGTTGTTTCCATGACAATTCTGTTTATTATTACGTTGTTATGATTATTACAGTTAGTCTAACTATTACTATGATTATTACGGCTATTATGATTGATGCTACTATTACCATAATTATTATTATGATTGCTATGATTTTTGTGGTTATTATGACGGTTACTATGATTATTATGGTTGATAGTACGGTTATTACGATTATCATTCAGATTATTATGGCTGTTATGATTGTTATGGTTTTTATGGCCATTATAATGTTTATTATGATTGTTTCCAAGTATATTATGGTTATTATTATGATAATTACGATTATTATGGTTCCTAGTATGATTATGACGAATATTAAGATCATCACTAAGATTATAATGGCTATTATGGTTATTATGGTTTTAATGGCTATCATAATGGTTATTACGATTTTTCCAGGTTTATTATGTTTATTATTATGATTATTATGATTATTATGTTTTATAGTATGATTATGACGTATATTATGATCATCACTAAGATTATTCTGGTGATTATGACTATTACGATTATTATGGCTATAATAACGATTATTAAGGTTATTTCCATGATAATTCTGTTTATTACTACGTTGTTATGATTATTACAGTTAGTATAACTATTACTATGATTATTACGGCTATTATGATTGTTGCTACGATTATCATAATTATTATTATGATTGTTATGATTGTTGTGGTTATTATGACGTTTACTATGATTATTATGGTTGATAGTATGGTTATTATGATTATCATTCAGATTATTATGGCTATTATGATTATTGTGCTTTTTATGGCCATTATAATGGTTATTATGATTATTATGTTTTATAGTATGATTATGACGCATATTACGATCATCACTAAGATTATTCTGGGGATTATGACTATTTCGATTACTATGGCCATAATAACGGTTATTAATGTTATTTCCGTCATAATTCTGTTTATTATTACGTTGTTATGATTATTAAAGTTAGTCTAACTATTACTATGATTATTACGGCTATTATGATTGTTGCTACGATTATCATAATTAGTATTATGATTGTTATGATTTTTGTGGTTATTATGACGGTTACTATGTTTATTATGGTTGATAATATGGTTATTATGATGATCATTTAGATTATTATGGCTATTACTATTATTATGGCTTTTATGGCTATTATAATGGTTATTATGACTGTTTCCAAGTTTATTATGGTTATCATTATGATTATTATGATTATTATGGTTCCTAGTAGGATTATGACGTATATTAAGATCATCACTAAGATTACAATGGCTATTATGATTATTATGGTTTTTATGCCTATCATAATGGTTATTACGATATTTCCAGGTTTATTATGGTTATTATTATGATTATTATGATTATTATGTTTCATAGTATGATTATGACGTATATTATGATGATCGTTCAGTTTATTCTGGTGATTATGACTATGACGATTATTATGGCTATAATAACGATTATTAAGGTTATTTCCATGCTAATTATGTTTATGACTACGTTGTTATGATTATTACAGTTAGTATATCAATTACTATAATTATTACGGCTATTATGACTGTTGCTATGATTATTATAATTGTTATTAAGATTGTTATGATTGCTGTGGTTATTATGACGATTACTATGATTCTTATGGTTGATAGTGTGGTTATTATGATTATCATTTAGATTAATATGCCTATTATGGTTATTATGGTTTGTATGTCTATTATAATGGGTATTATAATTGCTTCCAGGTTTATTATGGTTATTATTATGATTATTACGATTATTATGTTTCATAGTGTGATTATGACGAATATTATGATCATCACTACGATTATTCTGGTGATTATGATTATTACGATTATTATGGCTATAATAACGATTATTAAGGTTATTTCCATGTTAATTCTGTTTATTATTTCGATGTTATGATTACTACAGTTAGCATAACTATTAGTATGATTATTACGGCTATTATGACTGTTGCTATGATCATTATGGATTTTATTACGTTTGACATCATTGTTGTGATTATTATGACGATTACTATGATTATTATGGGTGATAGTACGGTTGTTATGATTATTATTCAGATTATTAAGTCTATTATTATTATTATGGTTTTTATTGCCATTATAATGGTTATTATGATTGTTTCCAAGATTATTATTTTTATCATAATGATTATCATGATTATTATGTTTCAAAGTATGATTATGACGTATATTATGGTCATCACTAAGATTATTCTGGTGGTTTTGACTATGACGATTATTATGGCTATAATAACGATTATTAAGGTTATTTCCATGGTAATTCTGTTTGTTATGACGTTGTTATGATTATTATAGTTTGTCTAACTATTACTATGATTATTACGGCTATAATGATTGTTGCTACGATTATCATAGTTATTATTATGATTGTTGTGATTTTTGTGGTTATTATGACGGTTGCTATGATTGTTATAGTTGATAGTATGGTTATTATGATTATCATTCAGATTATTATGGCTATTATGATTATTATGGTCTTTATGGCCATTATAATGGTTATTATGATAGTTTCCAAGTTTATTATGGTTATCATTATGATTATTATGATTATTATGTTTCACAGTGTGATTATGACGAATATTATGATCATCACTAAGATTATTCTGGTGATTATGTCTATCACGATTATTATGGCTATAATAATGATTATTAAGGTTACTTCGATGATTATTCTGTTTATTATAACGATGTTATAATTATTACAGTTAGTATAACTATTACTATGATCATTACGGCTATTATGATTGTTGCTATGATTATTAGGATTATTACTACGATTGTTATGATTGTTGTGGTTATTATGTCGGTTACTATGATTATTATGGTTGATAGTTTGGTTATTATAATTATCATTCAGATTGTTACGGCTATTATGATTATTATGGTTTTTATGGCTTTTACAATCGTAATTATGATTGTTTCCACGTTTATTATTGTTATTATTATGATTATTAATATTATTGTGTTTCTTGTATGATTATGATTATTATTATGGTCATCACTGAGATTATTATGGTGATATGACTATTACGATTATTATGGCTATAATAACGATTATTAAGGTTATTTCCCTGATAATTCTGTTTATGACTACGTTGTTACGATTATTACAGTTAGTATATCAATTACTATAGTTATTACGGCTATTATGACTGTTGCTACGATTATCATAATTATTATTATGATTGTTATGATTGTTGTGGTTATTATGACGGTTGCTATGATTGTTATAGTTGATAGTATGGTTATTATGATTATCATTCAGATTATTATGGCTATTATGATTATTATGGTCTTTATGGCCATTATAATGGTTATTATGATTGTTTCCAAGTATATTATGGTTATTATTATGATTATTACGATTATTATGGTTCCTAGTATGATTACGACGAATATTATGATCATCACTAAGTTTATAATGGCTATTACGGTTATTATGGCTTCTATGGCTATCATAATGGTTATTACCATTTTTCCTGGTTCATTATGGTTATTATTATGATTATTATGATTATTATGTTTTATAGTATGATTATGACGTATATTATGATCATCACTAAGATTATTCTGGTGATTATGGCTATTACGATTAATATGGTTACAATAACGGTTATAAAGGTTATTTCCATGACAATTCTGTTTATTACTACGATGTTATGATTATTACAGTTAGTATAACTATTACTATGATTATTGCGGCTATTATGATTGTTGCTCTGATTATTAGGATTATTACTACGATTGTTATGATTGTAGTGGTTATTATGGCGGTTACTATGATTATTATGGTTGATAGTATGGTTATTATAATTACCATTCAGATTATTACGGCTATTATGATTATTATGGTTTTTATGGATATTATAATGGTTATTATGATTGTTTCCAAGTTTATTATGGTTATTATTATGATTATTACGATTGTTATGTTTCATAGTGTGATTATGACGAATATTATGATCATCACTAAGATTATTCTGGTGATTATGACTATTACGATTATTATGGTTATAATAACGATTATTAAGGTTATTTCCATGATAATTCTGTTTATTATTTCGATGTTATGATTACTACAGTTAGCATAACTATTACTATGATTATTACGACTATTATGACTGTTGCTATGATTATTATGATTATTATTACGATTGTCATGATTGTTGTGGTTATTATGACGATTACTATGATTATTATGGTCGATAGTGTGGTTATTATGATTATTATTTAGATTATTATGCCTATCATGGTTATTATGGCTTTCATGGCTATTATAATGGTTATTATGATTGCTTCCAAGTTTATTATGGTTATCATTATGATTACTATGATTATTATGTTTCATAGTATGATTATGACGTATATTATCATAATCACTAAGATTATTTTGTTGATTATGACTATTACGATTATTATGGATATAATAACGATTATCAATGTTATTTCCAAGGTAATTCTGTTTATTATTACGTTGTTATGATTATTAGTGTTAGTCTAACTATTACTATGATTATTACGGCTATTATGACTGTTGCTATGGTTATTATGGTTGTTATTACGATTGACATCATTGTTGTGGTTATTATGACGATTACTATGATTATTATGGGTGATAGTACGGTTGTTATGATTATTATTCAGATTATTATGTCTATTATTATTATTATGTTTTTTATGGATATTATAATGGTTATTATGATTGTTTCCAAGATTATTATTTTTATCATTATGATTATTATGATTATTATGTTTCATAGTATGATTATGACGTATATTATGGTCATCACTAAGATTATTCTGGTGGTTTTGACTATGACGATTATTATGGATATTATAACGATTACTAATGTTGTTTCCATGACAATTCTGTTTATTATTACGTTGTTATGATTATTACAGTTAGTCTAACTATTACTATGATTATTACGGCTATTATGATTGATGCTACTATTACCATAATTATTATTATGATTGCTATGATTTTTGTGGTTATTATGACGGTTACTATGATTATTATGGTTGATAGTACGGTTATTACGATTATCATTCAGATTATTATGGCTGTTATGATTGTTATGGTTTTTATGGCCATTATAATGTTTATTATGATTGTTTCCAAGTATATTATGGTTATTATTATGATAATTACGATTATTATGGTTCCTAGTATGATTATGACGAATATTAAGATCATCACTAAGATTATAATGGCTATTATGGTTATTATGGTTTTAATGGCTATCATAATGGTTATTACGATTTTTCCAGGTTTATTATGTTTATTATTATGATTATTATGATTATTATGTTTTATAGTATGATTATGACGTATATTATGATCATCACTAAGATTATTCTGGTGATTATGACTATTACGATTATTATGGCTATAATAACGATTATTAAGGTTATTTCCATGATAATTCTGTTTATTACTACGTTGTTATGATTATTACAGTTAGTATAACTATTACTATGATTATTACGGCTATTATGATTGTTGCTACGATTATCATAATTATTATTATGATTGTTATGATTGTTGTGGCTATTATGACGTTTACTATGATTATTATGGTTGATAGTATGGTTATTATGATTATCATTCAGATTATTATGGCTATTATGATTATTGTGCTTTTTATGGCCATTATAATGGTTATTATGATTATTATGTTTTATAGTATGATTATGACGCATATTACGATCATCACTAAGATTATTCTGGTGATTATGACTATTTCGATTACTATGGCTATAATAACGGTTATTAATGTTATTTCCGTCTTAATTCTGTTTATTAATACGTTGTTATGATTATTAAAGTTAGTCTAACTATTACTATGATTATTACGGCTATTATGATTGTTGCTACGATTATCATAATTAGTATTATGATTGTTATGATTTTTGTGGTTATTATGACGGTTACTATGATTATTATGGTTGATAATATGGTTATTATGATGATCATTTAGATTATTATGGCTATTACTATTATTATGGCTTTTATGGCTATTATAATGGTTATTATGACTGTTTCCAAGTTTATTATGGTTATCATTATGATTATTATGATTATTATGGTTCCTAGTAAGATTATGACGAATATTAAGATCATCACTAAGATTATAATGGCTATTATGATTATTATGGTTTTTATGCCTATCATAATGGTTATTACGATATTTCCAGGTTTATTATGGTTATTATTATGATTATTATGATTATTATGTTTCATAGTATGATTATGTCGTATATTATGATGATCGTTCAGTTTATTCTGGTGATTATGACTATGACGATTATTATGGCTATAATAACGATTATTAAGGTTATTTCCATGCTAATTATGTTTATGACTACGTTGTTATGATTATTACAGTTAGTATATCAATTACTATAATTATTACGGCTATTATGACTGTTGCTATGATTATTATAATTGTTATTAAGATTGTTATGATTGCTGTGGTTATTATGACGATTACTATGATTCTTATGGTTGATAGTGTGGTTATTATGATTATCATTTAGATTAATATGCCTATTATGGTTATTATGGTTTGTATGTCTATTATAATGGGTATTATAATTGCTTCCAGGTTTATTATGGTTATTATTATGATTATTACGATTATTATGTTTCATAGTGTGATTATGACGAATATTATGATCATCACTACGATTATTCTGGTGATTATGATTATTACGATTATTATGGCTATAATAACGATTATTAAGGTTATTTCCATGATAATTCTGTTTATTATTTCGATGTTATGATTACTACAGTTAGCATAACTATTAGTATGATTATTACGGCTATTATGACTGTTGCTATGATCATTATGGATTTTATTACGTTTGACATCATTGTTGTGATTATTATGACGATTACTATGATTATTATGGGTGATAGTACGGTTTTTATGATTATTATTCAGATTATTAAGTCTATTATTATTATTATGGTTTTTATTGCCATTATAATGGTTATTATGATTGTTTCCCAGATTATTATTTTTATCATAATGATTATTATGATTATTATGTTTCATAGTATGATTATGACGTATATTATGGTCATCACTAAGATTATTCTGGTGGTTTTGACTATGACGATTATTATGGCTATAATAACGATTATTAAGGTTATTTCCATGGTAATTCTGTATGTTATGACGTTGTTATGATTATTATAGTTTGTCTAACTATTACTATGATTATTACGGCTATAATGATTGTTGCTACGATTATCATAGTTATTATTATGATTGTTGTGATTTTTGTGGTTATTATGACGGTTGCTATGATTGTTATAGTTGATAGTATGGTTATTATGATTATCATTCAGATTATTATGGCTATTATGATTATTATGGTCTTTATGGCCATTATAATGGTTATTATGATAGTTTCCAAGTTTATTATGGTTATCACTATGATTATTATGATTATTATGTTTCACAGTGTGATTATGACGAATATTATGATCATCACTAAGATTATTATGGTGATTATGTCTATCACGATTATTATGGCTATAATAATGATTATTAAGGTTACTTCGATGATTATTCTGTTTATTATAACGATGTTATAATTATTACAGTTAGTATAACTATTACTATGATCATTACGGCTATTATGATTGTTGCTATGATTATTAGGATTATTACTACGATTGTTATGATTGTTGTGGTTATTATGTCGGTTACTATGATTATTATGGTTGATAGTTTGGTTATTATAATTATCATTCAGATTGTTACGGCTATTATGATTATTATGGTTTTTATGGCTTTTACAATGGTAATTATGATTGTTTCCACGTTTATTATTGTTATTATTATGATTATTAATATTATTGTGTTTCTTGTATGATTATGATTATTATTCTGGTCATCACTGAGATTATTATGGTGATATGACTATTACGATTATTATGGCTATAATAACGATTATTAAGGTTATTTCCATGATAATTCTGTTTATGACTACGTTGTTACGATTATTACAGTTAGTATATCAATTACTATAATTATTACGGCTATTATGACTGTTGCTACGATTATCATAATTATTATTATGATTGTTATGATTGTTGTGGTTATTATGACGGTTGCTATGATTGTTATAGTTGATAGTATGGTTATTATGATTATCATTCAGATTATTATGGCTATTATGATTATTATGGTCTTTATGGCCATTATAATGGTTATTATGATTGTTTCCAAGTATATTATGGTTATTATTATGATTATTACGATTATTATGGTTCCTAGTATGATTACGACGAATATTATGATCATCACTAAGTTTATAATGGCTATTATGGTTATTATGGCTTCTATGGCTATCATAATGGTTATTACCATTTTTCCTGGTTCATTATGGTTATTATTATGATTATTATGATTATTATGTTTTATAGTATGATTATGACGTATATTATGATCATCACTAAGATTATTCTGGTGATTATGGCTATTACGATTAATATGGTTACAATAACGGTTATAAAGGTTATTTCCATGACAATTCTGTTTATTACTACGATGTTATGATTATTACAGTTAGTATAACTATTACTATGATTATTGCGGCTATTATGATTGTTGCTCTGATTATTAGGATAATTACTACGATTGTTATGATTGTAGTGGTTATTATGGCGGTTACTATGATTATTATGGTTGATAGTATGGTTATTATAATTACCATTCAGATTATTACGGCTATTATGATTATTATGGTTTTTATGGATATTATAATGGTTATTATGATTGTCTCCAAGTATATTATGGTTATTATTATGATTATTACGATTATTATGGTTCCTAGTATGATTATGACGAATATTAAGATCATCACTAAGATTATAATGGCTATTATGATTATTACGGTTTTAATGGATATCATAATGGTTATTACGATTTTTCCAGGTTTATTATGGTTATTATTATGATTATTATGATTATTATGTTTTATAGTATGATTATGACGTATATTATGATCATCACTAAGATTATTCTGGTGATTATGACTATTACGATTATTATGGCTATAATAACGATCATTAAGGTTATTTCCATGATAATTCTGTTTATTACTACGTTGTTATGATTATTACAGTTAGTATAACTATTACTATGATTATTACGGCTATTATGATTGTTGCTACGATTATCATAATTATTATTATGATTGTTATGATTGTTGTGGTTATTATGTCGTTTACTATGATTATTATGGTTGATAGTATGGTTATTATGATTATCATTTTGATTATTATGCCTATTATCGTTAGTATGGTTGTTATGGCTATTATAATGATTATTATGGTTGCTTCCAAGTTTATTATGATTATTATTATGATTATTACGATTGTTATGTTTCATAAGGTGATTATGACGAATATTATGATCATCACTAAGATTATTCTGGTGATTATGACTATTACGATTATTATGGTTATAATAACGATTATTAAGGTTATTTCCATGATAATTTTGTTTATTATTTCGATGTTATGATTACTACAGTTAGCATAACTATTACTATGATTATTACGACTATTATGACTGTTGCTATGATTATTATGATTATTATTACGATTGTCATGATTGTTGTGGTTATTATGACGATTACTATGATTATTATGGTTGACAGTGTGGTTATTATGATTATCATTCAGATTATTATGGCCATTACGATTATTATGGTTTTTATGGCCATTATAATGGTTATTATGATTGTCTCCATGTATATTATGGTTATTATTATGATTATTATGATTATTATGTTTTATAGTATGATTATGACGTATATTATGATCATCACTAAGATTATTCTGGTGATTATGACTATTACGATTATTATGGCTATAATAACGATCATTAAGGTGATTTCCATGATAATTCTGTTTATTACTACGTTGTTATGATTATTACAGTTAGTATAACTATTACTATGATTATTACGGCTATTATGATTGTTGCTACGATTATCATAATTATTATTATGATTGTTATGATTGTTGTGGTTATTATGTCGTTTACTATGATTATTATGGTTGATAGTATGGTTATTATGATTATCATTCAGATTATTATGGCTATTATGATTATTGTGGTTTTTATGGCCATTATAATGGTTATTATGATTATTATGTTTTATAGTATGATTATGACGCATATTTCGATCATCACTAAGATTATTCTGGTGATTATGACTATTACGATTATTATGGCTATAATAACGATTATTAAGGTTATTTCCATGATAATACTGTTTATTATTTCGACGTTATGAATACTACAGTTAGCATTACTATTACTATGATTATTACGACTATTATGACTGCTGCTATGATTAGTATGATTATTATTAAGATTGTCATGATTCTTGTGGTTATTATGACGATTACTATGATTGTTATGGTTGATAGTGTGGTTCTTATGATTATCATTTTGATTATTATGCCTATTATGGTTAGTATGGTTGTTATGGCTATTATAATGGTTATTATGGTTGCTTCCAAGTTTATTATGATTATTATTATGATTATTACGATTGTTATGTTTCATAAGGTGATTATGACGAATATTATGATCATCACTAAGATTATTCTGGTGATTATGACTGTTACGATTATTATGGTTATAATAACGATTATTAAGGTTATTTCCATGATAATTCTGTTTATTATTTCGATGTTATGATTACTACAGTTAGCATAACTATTACTATGATTATTACGACTATTATGACTGTTGCTATGATTATTATGATTATTATTACGATTGTCATGATTGTTGTGGTTATTATGACGATTACTATGATTATTATGGTTGACAGTGTGGTTATTATGATTATCATTCAGATTATTATGGCCATTATGATTATTATGGTTTTTATGGCCATTATAATGGTTATTATTATTGTCTCCATGTATATTATGGTTATTATTATGATTATTACGATTATTATGGTTCCTAGTATGATTATGACGAATATTATGATCGTCACTAAGATTATTTTGGTGATTATGACTATTACGATTATTATGGCTATAATCACGATTATTAAGGTTATTTCCATGACAATTCTTATTATTATTTCGATGTTATGATTACTACAGTTAACATAACTATTACTATGGTTATTACGACTATTGTGACTGTTGCCATGATTAGTATGATTATTATTACGATTGTTGTGATTGTTGTGGCTATTATGACGATTACTATGATTATTATGGTCGATAGTGTGGTTATTATGATTATTATTTAGATTATTATGCCTATCATGGTTATTATGGCTTTCATGGCTATTATAATGGTTATTATGATTGCTTCCAAGTTTATTATGGTTATTATTATGATTACTATGATTATTATGTTTCATAGTATGATTATGACGTATATTATCATAATCACTAAGATTATTTTGTTGATTATGACTATTACGATTATTATGGATATAATAACGATTATCAATGTTATTTCCAAGGTAATTCTGTTTATTATTACGTTGTTATGATTATTAGTGTTAGTCTAACTATTACTATGATTATTACGGCTATTATGACTGTTGCTATGGTTATTATGGTTGTTATTACGATTGACATCATTGTTGTGGTTATTATGACGATTACTATGATTATTATGGGTGATAGTACGGTTGTTATGATTATTATTCAGATTATTAAGTCTATTATTATTATTATGGTTTTTATGGCTATTATAATGGTTATTATGATTGTTTCCAAGATTATTATTTTTATCATTATGATTATTATGATTATTATGTTTCATAGTATGATTATGACGTATATTATGGTCATCACTAAGATTATTCTGGTGATTATGACTATTACGATTATTATGGATATAATAACGATTATCAATGTTATTTCCAAGGTAATTCTGTTTATTATTACGTTGTTATGATTATTAGTGTTAGTCTAACTATTACTATGATTATTACGGCTATTATGACTGTTGCCATGATTAGTATGATTATTATTACGATTGCTATGATTTTTGTGGTTATTATGACGGTTACTATGATTATTATGGTTGATAGTACGGTTATTACGATTATCATTCAGATTATTATGGCTGTTATGATTGTTATGGTTTTTATGGCCATTATAATGTTTATTATGATTGTTTCCAAGTATATTATGGTTATTATTATGATAATTACGATTATTATGGTTCCTAGTATGATTATGACGAATATTAAGATCATCACTAAGATTATAATGGCTATTATGGTTATTATGGTTTTAATGGCTATCATAATGGTTATTACGATTTTTCCAGGTTTATTATGTTTATTATTATGATTATTATGATTATTATGTTTTATAGTATGATTATGACGTATATTATGATCATCACTAAGATTATTCTGGTGATTATGACTATTACGATTATTATGGCTATAATAACGATTATTAAGGTTATTTCCATGATAATTCTGTTTATTACTACGTTGTTATGATTATTACAGTTAGTATAACTATTACTATGATTATTACGGCTATTATGATTGTTGCTACGATTATCATAATTATTATTATGATTGTTATGATTGTTGTGGTTATTATGACGTTTACTATGATTATTATGGTTGATAGTATGGTTATTATGATTATCATTCAGATTATTATGGCTATTATGATTATTGTGGTTTTTATGGCCATTATAATGGTTATTATGATTATTATGTTTTATAGTATGATTATGACGCATATTTCGATCATCACTAAGATTATTCTGGTGATTATGACTATTACGATTATTATGGCTATAATAACGATTATTAAGGTTATTTCCATGATAATACTGTTTATTATTTCGACGTTATGAATACTACAGTTAGCATTACTATTACTATGATTATTACGACTATTATGACTGTTGCTATGATTATTATGATTATTATTACGATTGTCATGATTGTTGTGGTTATTATGACGATTACTATGATTATTATGGTTGACAGTGTGGTTATTATGATTATCATTCAGATTATTATGGCCATTATGATTATTATGGTTTTTATAGCCATTATAATGGTTATTATGATTGTCTCCATGTATATTATGGTTATTATTATGATTATTACGATTATTATGGTTCCTAGTATGATTATGACGAATATTATGATCGTCACTAAGATTATTTTGGTGATTATGACTATTACGATTATTATGGCTATAATCACGATTATTAAGGTTATTTCCATGACAATTCTTATTATTATTTCGATGTTATGATTACTACAGTTAGCATAACTATTACTATGGTTATTACGACTATTGTGACTGTTGCCATGATTAGTATGATTATTATTACGATTGTTGTGATTGTTGTGGCTATTATGACGATTACTATGATTATTATGGTCGATAGTGTGGTTATTATGATTATTATTTAGATTATTATGCCTATCATGGTTATTATGGCTTTCATGACTATTATAATGGTTATTATGATTGTTTCCAAGTTTATTATGGTTATCATTATGATTATTACGATTATTATGGTTCCTAGTATGATTACGACGAATATTATGATCATCACTAAGTTTATAATGGCTATTATGGTTATTATGGCTTCTATGGCTATCATAATGGTTATTACCATTTTTCCTGGTTCATTATGGTTATTATTATGATTATTATGATTATTATGTTTTATAGTATGATTATGACGTATATTATGATCATCACTAAGATTATTCTGGTGATTATGACTATTACGATTATTATGGCTATAATAACGATCATTAAGGTGATTTCCATGATAATTCTGTTTATTACTACGTTGTTATGATTATTACAGTTAGTATAACTATTACTATGATTATTACGGCTATTATGATTGTTGCTACGATTATCATAATTATTATTATGATTGTTATGATTGTTGTGGTTATTATGTCGTTTACTATGATTATTATGGTTGATAGTATGGTTATTATGATTATCATTCAGATTATTATGGCTATTATGATTATTGTGGTTTTTATGGCCATTATAATGGTTATTATGATTATTATGTTTTATAGTATGATTATGACGCATATTTCGATCGTCACTAAGATTATTCTGGTGATTATGACTATTACGATTATTATGGCTATAATAACGATTATTAAGGTTATTTCCATGATAATATTGTTTATTATTTCGACGTTATGAATACTACAGTTAGCATTACTATTACTATGATTATTACGACTATTATGACTGCTGCTATGATTAGTATGATTATTATTAAGATTGTCATGATTCTTGTGGTTATTATGACGATTACTATGATTGTTATGGTTGATAGTGTGGTTATTATGATTATCATTTTGATTATTATGCCTATTATGGTTAGTATGGTTGTTATGGCTATTATAATGGTTATTATGGTTGCTTCCAAGTTTATTATGATTATTATTATGATTATTACGATTGTTATGTTTCATAAGGTGATTATGACGAATATTATGATCATCACTAAGATTATTCTGGTGATTATGACTATTACGATTATTATGGTTATAATAACGATTATTAAGGTTATTTCCATGATAATTCTGTTTATTATTTCGATGTTATGATTACTACAGTTAGCATAACTATTACTATGATTATTACGACTATTATGACTGTTGCTATGATTATTATGATTATTATTACGATTGTCATGATTGTTGTGGTTATTATGACGATTACTATGATTATTATGGTTGACAGTGTGGTTATTATGATTATCATTCAGATTATTATGGCCATTATGATTATTATGGTTTTTATGGCCATTATAATGGTTATTATGATTGTCTCCATGTATATTATGGTTATTATTATGATTATTACGATTATTATGGTTCCTAGTATGATTATGACGAATATTATGATCGTCACTAAGATTATTTTGGTGATTATGACTATTACGATTATTATGGCTATAATCACGATTATTAAGGTTATTTCCATGACAATTCTTATTATTATTTCGATGTTATGATTACTACAGTTAGCATAACTATTACTATGGTTATTACGACTATTGTGACTGTTGCCATGATTAGTATGATTATTATTACGATTGTTGTGATTGTTGTGGCTATTATGACGATTACTATGATTATTATGGTCGATAGTGTGGTTATTATGATTATTATTTAGATTATTATGCCTATCATGGTTATTATGGCTTTCATGGCTATTATAATGGTTATTATGATTGTTTCAAAGTTTATTATGGTTATTATTATGATTATTACGATTGTTATGTTTCATAGTGTGATTATGACGAATATTATGATCATCACTAAGATTATTCTGGTGATTATGACTATTACGATTATTATGGTTATAATAACGATTATTAAGGTTATTTCCATGATAATTCTGTTTATTATTTCGATGTTATGATTACTACAGTTAGCATAACTATTACTATGATTATTACGACTATTATGACTGTTGCTATGATTATTATGATTATTATTACGATTGTCATGATTGTTGTGGTTATTATGACGATTACTATGATTATTATGGTCGATAGTGTGGTTATTATGATTATTATTTAGATTATTATGCCTATCATGGTTATTATGGCTTTCATGGCTATTATAATGGTTATTATGATTGCTTCCAAGTTTATTATGGTTATCATTATGATTACTATGATTATTATGTTTCATAGTATGATTATGACGTATATTATCATAATCACTAAGATTATTTTGTTGATTATGACTATTACGATTATTATGGATATAATAACGATTATCAATGTTATTTCCAAGGTAATTCTGTTTATTATTACGTTGTTATGATTATTAGTGTTAGTCTAACTATTACTATGATTATTACGGCTATTATGTCTGTTGCTATGGTTATTATGGTTGTTATTACGATTGACATCATTGTTGTGGTTATTATGACGATTACTATGATTATTATGTGTGATAGTACGGTTGTTATGATTATTATTCAGATTATTATGTCTATTATTATTATTATGTTTTTTATGGATATTATAATGGTTATTATGATTGTTTCCAAGATTATTATTTTTATCATTATGATTATTATGATTATTATGTTTCATAGTATGATTATGACGTATATTATGGTCATCACTAAGATTATTCTGGTGGTTTTGACTATGACGATTATTATGGATATTATAACGATTACTAATGTTGTTTCCATGACAATTCTGTTTATTATTACGTTGTTATGATTATTACAGTTAGTCTAACTATTACTATGATTATTACGGCTATTATGATTGATGCTACTATTACCATAATTATTATTATGATTGCTATGATTTTTGTGGTTATTATGACGGTTACTATGATTATTATGGTTGATAGTACGGTTATTACGATTATCATTCAGATTATTATGGCTGTTATGATTGTTATGGCTTTTATGGCCATTATAATGTTTATTATGATTGTTTCCAAGTATATTATGGTTATTATTATGATAATTACGATTATTATGGTTCCTAGTATGA
Organism: Calliopsis andreniformis; assembly: GCF_051401765.1. Taxonomy (NCBI): domain Eukaryota; kingdom Metazoa; phylum Arthropoda; class Insecta; order Hymenoptera; family Andrenidae; genus Calliopsis; species Calliopsis andreniformis. The sequence continues at coordinate 413,998 of NW_027480656.1, forward strand.
TTATGACGAATATTAAGATCATCACTAAGATTATAATGGCTATTATGGTTATTATGGTTTTAATGGCTATCATAATGGTTATTACGATTTTTCCAGGTTTATTATGTTTATTATTATGATTATTATGATTATTATGTTTTATAGTATGATTATGACGTATATTATGATCATCACTAAGATTATTCTGGTGATTATGACTATGACGATTATTATGGCTATAATAACGATTATTAAGGTTATTTCCATGATAATTCTGTTTATTACAACGTTGTTATGGTTATTACAGTTAGTATAACTATTACTATGATTATTACGGCTATTATGATTTTTGCTACGATTATCATAATTATTATTATGATTGTTATGATTGTTGTGGTTAGTATGACGTTTACTATGATTATTATGGCTGATAGTATGGTTATTATGATTATCATGCAGATTATTATGGCTATTACGATTATTATGGTCTTTATGGCCATTATAATGGTTATTATGATTATTATGTTTTATAGTATGATTATGACGCATATTACGATCATCACTAAGATTATTCTGGTGATTATGACTATTACGAATACTATGGCTGTAATAACGGTTATTAATGTTATTTCCATCATAATTCTGTTTATTATTACGTTGTTATGATTATTAAAGTTAGTCTAACTATTACTATGATTATTACGGCTATTATGATTGTTGCTACGATTATCATAATTAGTATTATGATTGTTATGATTTTTGTGGTTATTATGACGGTTACTATGATTATTATGGTTGATAATATGGTTATTATGATGATCATTTAGATTATTATGGCTATTACTATTATTATGGCTTTTATGGCTATTATAATGGTTATTATGATTGTTTCCAAGTTTATTATGGTTATCATTATGATTATTACGATTATTATGGTTCCTAGTATGATTATGACGAATATTAAGATCATCACTAAGATTATAATGGCTATTATGATTATAATGGTTTTTATGGCTATCATAATGGTTAGTACCATTTTTCCAGGTTTATTATGGTTATTATTATGATTATTATGATTATTATGTTTTATAGTATGATTATGACGTATATTATGATCATCACTAAGATTATTCTGGTGATTATGTCTATTACGATTATTATGGTTACAGTAACGGTTATAAAGATTATTTCCATGACAATTCTGTTTATTACTACGATGTTATGATTATTACAGTTAGTATAACTATTACTATGATTATTGCGGCCATTATGATTGTTGCTCTGATTATTAGGATTATTACTACGATTGTTATGATTGTAGTGGTTATTATGGCGGTTACTATGATTATTATGGTTGATAGTATGGTTATTATAATTACCATTCAGATTATTACGGCTATTATGATTATTATGGTTTTTATGGATATTATAATGGTTATTATGATTGTCTCCAAGTTTATTATGGTTATCATTATGATTATTACGATTATTATGGTTCCTAGTATGATTATGACGAATATTAAGATCATCACTAAGATTATAATGGCTATTATGATCATAATGGTTTTTATGGCTATCATAATGGTTAGTACCATTTTTCCAGGTTTATTATGGTTATTATTATGATTATTATGATTATTATGTTTTATAGTATGATTATGACGTATATTATGATCATCACTAAGATTATTCTGGTGATTATGACTATTACGATTATTATGGCTATAATAACGATCATTAAGGTGATTTCCATGATAATTCTGTTTATTACTACGTTGTTATGATTATTACAGTTAGTATAACTATTACTATGATTATTACGGCTATTATGATTGTTGCTACGATTATCATAATTATTATTATGATTGTTATGATTGTTGTGGTTATTATGTCGTTTACTATGATTATTATGGTTGATAGTATGGTTATTATGATTATCATTCAGATTATTATGGCTATTATGATTATTGTGGTTTTTATGGCCATTATAATGGTTATTATGATTATTATGTTTTATAGTATGATTATGACGCATATTTCGATCATCACTAAGATTATTCTGGTGATTATGACTATTACGATTATTATGGCTATAATAACGATTATTAAGGTTATTTCCATGATAATACTGTTTATTATTTCGACGTTATGAATACTACAGTTAGCATTACTATTACTATGATTATTACGACTATTATGACTGCTGCTATGATTAGTATGATTATTATTAAGATTGTCATGATTCTTGTGGTTATTATGACGATTACTATGATTGTTATGGTTGATAGTGTGGTTATTATGATTATCATTTTGATTATTATGCCTATTATGGTTAGTATGGTTGTTATGGCTATTATAATGGTTATTATGGTTGCTTCCAAGTTTATTATGATTATTATTATGATTATTACGATTGTTATGTTTCATAAGGTGATTATGACGAATATTATGATCATCACTAAGATTATTCTGGTGATTATGACTGTTACGATTATTATGGTTATAATAACGATTATTAAGGTTATTTCCATGATAATTCTGTTTATTATTTCGATGTTATGATTACTACAGTTAGCATAACTATTACTATGATTATTACGACTATTATGACTGTTGCTATGATTATTATGATTATTATTACGATTGTCATGATTGTTGTGGTTATTATGACGATTACTATGATTATTATGGTTGACAGTGTGGTTATTATGATTATCATTCAGATTATTATGGCCATTATGATTATTATGGTCTTTATGGCCATTATAATGGTTATTATTATTGTCTCCATGTATATTATGGTTATTATTATGATTATTACGATTATTATGGTTCCTAGTATGATTATGACGAATATTATGATCGTCACTAAGATTATTTTGGTGATTATGACTATTACGATTATTATGGCTATAATCACGATTATTAAGGTTATTTCCATGACAATTCTTATTATTATTTCGATGTTATGATTACTACAGTTAGCATAACTATTACTATGGTTATTACGACTATTGTGACTGTTGCCATGATTAGTATGATTATTATTACGATTGTTGTGATTGTTGTGGCTATTATGACGATTACTATGATTATTATGGTCGATAGTGTGGTTATTATGATTATTATTTAGATTATTATGCCTATCATGGTTATTATGGCTTTCATGGCTATTATAATGGTTATTATGATTGCTTCCAAGTTTATTATGGTTATTATTATGATTACTATGATTATTATGTTTCATAGTATGATTATGACGTATATTATCATAATCACTAAGATTATTTTGTTGATTATGACTATTACGATTATTATGGATATAATAACGATTATCAATGTTATTTCCAAGGTAATTCTGTTTATTATTACGTTGTTATGATTATTAGTGTTAGTCTAACTATTACTATGATTATTACGGCTATTATGACTGTTGCTATGGTTATTATGGTTGTTATTACGATTGACATCATTGTTGTGGTTATTATGACGATTACTATGATTATTATGGGTGATAGTACGGTTGTTATGATTATTATTCAGATTATTAAGTCTATTATTATTATTATGGTTTTTATGGCTATTATAATGGTTATTATGATTGTTTCCAAGATTATTATTTTTATCATTATGATTATTATGATTATTATGTTTCATAGTATGATTATGACGTATATTATGGTCATCACTAAGATTATTCTGGTGGTTTTGACTATGACGATTATTATGGATATTATAACGATTACTAATGTTGTTTCCATGACAATTCTGTTTATTATTACGTTGTTATGATTATTACAGTTAGTCTAACTATTACTATGATTATTACGGCTATTATGATTGATGCTACTATTACCATAATTATTATTATGATTGCTATGATTTTTGTGGTTATTATGACGGTTACTATGATTATTATGGTTGATAGTACGGTTATTACGATTATCATTCAGATTATTATGGCTGTTATGATTGTTATGGTTTTTATGGCCATTATAATGTTTATTATGATTGTTTCCAAGTATATTATGGTTATTATTATGATAATTACGATTATTATGGTTCCTAGTATGATTATGACGAATATTAAGATCATCACTAAGATTATAATGGCTATTATGGTTATTATGGTTTTAATGGCTATCATAATGGTTATTACGATTTTTCCAGGTTTATTATGTTTATTATTATGATTATTATGATTATTATGTTTTATAGTATGATTATGACGTATATTATGATCATCACTAAGATTATTCTGGTGATTATGACTATTACGATTATTATGGCTATAATAACGATTATTAAGGTTATTTCCATGATAATTCTGTTTATTACTACGTTGTTATGATTATTACAGTTAGTATAACTATTACTATGATTATTACGGCTATTATGATTGTTGCTACGATTATCATAATTATTATTATGATTGTTATGATTGTTGTGGTTATTATGACGTTTACTATGATTATTATGGTTGATAGTATGGTTATTATGATTATCATTCAGATTATTATGGCTATTATGATTATTGTGCTTTTTATGGCCATTATAATGGTTATTATGATTATTATGTTTTATAGTATGATTATGACGCATATTACGATCATCACTAAGATTATTCTGGGGATTATGACTATTTCGATTACTATGGCCATAATAACGGTTATTAATGTTATTTCCGTCATAATTCTGTTTATTATTACGTTGTTATGATTATTAAAGTTAGTCTAACTATTACTATGATTATTACGGCTATTATGATTGTTGCTACGATTATCATAATTAGTATTATGATTGTTATGATTTTTGTGGTTATTATGACGGTTACTATGTTTATTATGGTTGATAATATGGTTATTATGATGATCATTTAGATTATTATGGCTATTACTATTATTATGGCTTTTATGGCTATTATAATGGTTATTATGACTGTTTCCAAGTTTATTATGGTTATCATTATGATTATTATGATTATTATGGTTCCTAGTAGGATTATGACGTATATTAAGATCATCACTAAGATTACAATGGCTATTATGATTATTATGGTTTTTATGCCTATCATAATGGTTATTACGATATTTCCAGGTTTATTATGGTTATTATTATGATTATTATGATTATTATGTTTCATAGTATGATTATGACGTATATTATGATGATCGTTCAGTTTATTCTGGTGATTATGACTATGACGATTATTATGGCTATAATAACGATTATTAAGGTTATTTCCATGCTAATTATGTTTATGACTACGTTGTTATGATTATTACAGTTAGTATATCAATTACTATAATTATTACGGCTATTATGACTGTTGCTATGATTATTATAATTGTTATTAAGATTGTTATGATTGCTGTGGTTATTATGACGATTACTATGATTCTTATGGTTGATAGTGTGGTTATTATGATTATCATTTAGATTAATATGCCTATTATGGTTATTATGGTTTGTATGTCTATTATAATGGGTATTATAATTGCTTCCAGGTTTATTATGGTTATTATTATGATTATTACGATTATTATGTTTCATAGTGTGATTATGACGAATATTATGATCATCACTACGATTATTCTGGTGATTATGATTATTACGATTATTATGGCTATAATAACGATTATTAAGGTTATTTCCATGATAATTCTGTTTATTATTTCGATGTTATGATTACTACAGTTAGCATAACTATTAGTATGATTATTACGGCTATTATGACTGTTGCTATGATCATTATGGATTTTATTACGTTTGACATCATTGTTGTGATTATTATGACGATTACTATGATTATTATGGGTGATAGTACGGTTGTTACGATTATTATTCAGATTATTAAGTCTATTATTATTATTATGGTTTTTATTGCCATTATAATGGTTATTATGATTGTTTCCAAGATTATTATTTTTATCATAATGATTATCATGATTATTATGTTTCATAGTATGATTATGACGTATATTATGGTCATCACTAAGATTATTCTGGTGGTTTTGACTATGACGATTATTATGGCTATAATAACGATTATTAAGGTTATTTCCATGGTAATTCTGTTTGTTATGACGTTGTTATGATTATTATAGTTTGTCTAACTATTACTATGATTATTACGGCTATAATGATTGTTGCTACGATTATCATAGTTATTATTATGATTGTTGTGATTTTTGTGGTTATTATGACGGTTGCTATGATTGTTATAGTTGATAGTATGGTTATTATGATTATCATTCAGATTATTATGGCTATTATGATTATTATGGTCTTTATGGCCATTATAATGGTTATTATGATAGTTTCCAAGTTTATTATGGTTATCATTATGATTATTATGATTATTATGTTTCACAGTGTGATTATGACGAATATTATGATCATCACTAAGATTATTCTGGTGATTATGTCTATCACGATTATTATGGCTATAATAATGATTATTAAGGTTACTTCGATGATTATTCTGTTTATTATAACGATGTTATAATTATTACAGTTAGTATAACTATTACTATGATCATTACGGCTATTATGATTGTTGCTATGATTATTAGGATTATTACTACGATTGTTATGATTGTTGTGGTTATTATGTCGGTTACTATGATTATTATGGTTGATAGTTTGGTTATTATAATTATCATTCAGATTGTTACGGCTATTATGATTATTATGGTTTTTATGGCTTTTACAATCGTAATTATGATTGTTTCCACGTTTATTATTGTTATTATTATGATTATTAATATTATTGTGTTTCTTGTATGATTATGATTATTATTATGGTCATCACTGAGATTATTATGGTGATATGACTATTACGATTATTATGGCTATAATAACGATTATTAAGGTTATTTCCCTGATAATTCTGTTTATGACTACGTTGTTACGATTATTACAGTTAGTATATCAATTACTATAGTTATTACGGCTATTATGACTGTTGCTACGATTATCATAATTATTATTATGATTGTTATGATTGTTGTGGTTATTATGACGGTTGCTATGATTGTTATAGTTGATAGTATGGTTATTATGATTATCATTCAGATTATTATGGCTATTATGATTATTATGGTCTTTATGGCCATTATAATGGTTATTATGATTGTTTCCAAGTATATTATGGTTATTATTATGATTATTACGATTATTATGGTTCCTAGTATGATTACGACGAATATTATGATCATCACTAAGTTTATAATGGCTATTACGGTTATTATGGCTTCTATGGCTATCATAATGGTTATTACCATTTTTCCTGGTTCATTATGGTTATTATTATGATTATTATGATTATTATGTTTTATAGTATGATTATGACGTATATTATGATCATCACTAAGATTATTCTGGTGATTATGGCTATTACGATTAATATGGTTACAATAACGGTTATAAAGGTTATTTCCATGACAATTCTGTTTATTACTACGATGTTATGATTATTACAGTTAGTATAACTATTACTATGATTATTGCGGCTATTATGATTGTTGCTCTGATTATTAGGATTATTACTACGATTGTTATGATTGTAGTGGTTATTATGGCGGTTACTATGATTATTATGGTTGATAGTATGGTTATTATAATTACCATTCAGATTATTACGGCTATTATGATTATTATGGTTTTTATGGATATTATAATGGTTATTATGATTGTTTCCAAGTTTATTATGGTTATTATTATGATTATTACGATTGTTATGTTTCATAGTGTCATTATGACGAATATTATGATCATCACTAAGATTATTCTGGTGATTATGACTATTACGATTATTATGGTTATAATAACGATTATTAAGGTTATTTCCATGATAATTCTGTTTATTATTTCGATGTTATGATTACTACAGTTAGCATAACTATTACTATGATTATTACGACTATTATGACTGTTGCTATGATTATTATGATTATTATTACGATTGTCATGATTGTTGTGGTTATTATGACGATTACTATGATTATTATGGTCGATAGTGTGGTTATTATGATTATTATTTAGATTATTATGCCTATCATGGTTATTATGGCTTTCATGGCTATTATAATGGTTATTATGATTGCTTCCAAGTTTATTATGGTTATCATTATGATTACTATGATTATTATGTTTCATAGTATGATTATGACGTATATTATCATAATCACTAAGATTATTTTGTTGATTATGACTATTACGATTATTATGGATATAATAACGATTATCAATGTTATTTCCAAGGTAATTCTGTTTATTATTACGTTGTTATGATTATTAGTGTTAGTCTAACTATTACTATGATTATTACGGCTATTATGACTGTTGCTATGGTTATTATGGTTGTTATTACGATTGACATCATTGTTGTGGTTATTATGACGATTACTATGATTATTATGGGTGATAGTACGGTTGTTATGATTATTATTCAGATTATTATGTCTATTATTATTATTATGTTTTTTATGGATATTATAATGGTTATTATGATTGTTTCCAAGATTATTATTTTTATCATTATGATTATTATGATTATTATGTTTCATAGTATGATTATGACGTATATTATGGTCATCACTAAGATTATTCTGGTGGTTTTGACTATGACGATTATTATGGATATTATAACGATTACTAATGTTGTTTCCATGACAATTCTGTTTATTATTACGTTGTTATGATTATTACAGTTAGTCTAACTATTACTATGATTATTACGGCTATTATGATTGATGCTACTATTACCATAATTATTATTATGATTGCTATGATTTTTGTGGTTATTATGACGGTTACTATGATTATTATGGTTGATAGTACGGTTATTACGATTATCATTCAGATTATTATGGCTGTTATGATTGTTATGGTTTTTATGGCCATTATAATGTTTATTATGATTGTTTCCAAGTATATTATGGTTATTATTATGATAATTACGATTATTATGGTTCCTAGTATGATTATGACGAATATTAAGATCATCACTAAGATTATAATGGCTATTATGGTTATTATGGTTTTAATGGCTATCATAATGGTTATTACGATTTTTCCAGGTTTATTATGTTTATTATTATGATTATTATGATTATTATGTTTTATAGTATGATTATGACGTATATTATGATCATCACTAAGATTATTCTGGTGATTATGACTATTACGATTATTATGGCTATAATAACGATTATTAAGGTTATTTCCATGATAATTCTGTTTATTACTACGTTGTTATGATTATTACAGTTAGTATAACTATTACTATGATTATTACGGCTATTATGATTGTTGCTACGATTATCATAATTATTATTATGATTGTTATGATTGTTGTGGCTATTATGACGTTTACTATGATTATTATGGTTGATAGTATGGTTATTATGATTATCATTCAGATTATTATGGCTATTATGATTATTGTGCTTTTTATGGCCATTATAATGGTTATTATGATTATTATGTTTTATAGTATGATTATGACGCATATTACGATCATCACTAAGATTATTCTGGTGATTATGACTATTTCGATTACTATGGCTATAATAACGGTTATTAATGTTATTTCCGTCTTAATTCTGTTTATTAATACGTTGTTATGATTATTAAAGTTAGTCTAACTATTACTATGATTATTACGGCTATTATGATTGTTGCTACGATTATCATAATTAGTATTATGATTGTTATGATTTTTGTGGTTATTATGACGGTTACTATGATTATTATGGTTGATAATATGGTTATTATGATGATCATTTAGATTATTATGGCTATTACTATTATTATGGCTTTTATGGCTATTATAATGGTTATTATGACTGTTTCCAAGTTTATTATGGTTATCATTATGATTATTATGATTATTATGGTTCCTAGTAAGATTATGACGAATATTAAGATCATCACTAAGATTATAATGGCTATTATGATTATTATGGTTTTTATGCCTATCATAATGGTTATTACGATATTTCCAGGTTTATTATGGTTATTATTATGATTATTATGATTATTATGTTTCATAGTATGATTATGTCGTATATTATGATGATCGTTCAGTTTATTCTGGTGATTATGACTATGACGATTATTATGGCTATAATAACGATTATTAAGGTTATTTCCATGCTAATTATGTTTATGACTACGTTGTTATGATTATTACAGTTAGTATATCAATTACTATAATTATTACGGCTATTATGACTGTTGCTATGATTATTATAATTGTTATTAAGATTGTTATGATTGCTGTGGTTATTATGACGATTACTATGATTCTTATGGTTGATAGTGTGGTTATTATGATTATCATTTAGATTAATATGCCTATTATGGTTATTATGGTTTGTATGTCTATTATAATGGGTATTATAATTGCTTCCAGGTTTATTATGGTTATTATTATGATTATTACGATTATTATGTTTCATAGTGTGATTATGACGAATATTATGATCATCACTACGATTATTCTGGTGATTATGATTATTACGATTATTATGGCTATAATAACGATTATTAAGGTTATTTCCATGATAATTCTGTTTATTATTTCGATGTTATGATTACTACAGTTAGCATAACTATTAGTATGATTATTACGGCTATTATGACTGTTGCTATGATCATTATGGATTTTATTACGTTTGACATCATTGTTGTGATTATTATGACGATTACTATGATTATTATGGGTGATAGTACGGTTTTTATGATTATTATTCAGATTATTAAGTCTATTATTATTATTATGGTTTTTATTGCCATTATAATGGTTATTATGATTGTTTCCCAGATTATTATTTTTATCATAATGATTATTATGATTATTATGTTTCATAGTATGATTATGACGTATATTATGGTCATCACTAAGATTATTCTGGTGGTTTTGACTATGACGATTATTATGGCTATAATAACGATTATTAAGGTTATTTCCATGGTAATTCTGTATGTTATGACGTTGTTATGATTATTATAGTTTGTCTAACTATTACTATGATTATTACGGCTATAATGATTGTTGCTACGATTATCATAGTTATTATTATGATTGTTGTGATTTTTGTGGTTATTATGACGGTTGCTATGATTGTTATAGTTGATAGTATGGTTATTATGATTATCATTCAGATTATTATGGCTATTATGATTATTATGGTCTTTATGGCCATTATAATGGTTATTATGATAGTTTCCAAGTTTATTATGGTTATCACTATGATTATTATGATTATTATGTTTCACAGTGTGATTATGACGAATATTATGATCATCACTAAGATTATTATGGTGATTATGTCTATCACGATTATTATGGCTATAATAATGATTATTAAGGTTACTTCGATGATTATTCTGTTTATTATAACGATGTTATAATTATTACAGTTAGTATAACTATTACTATGATCATTACGGCTATTATGATTGTTGCTATGATTATTAGGATTATTACTACGATTGTTATGATTGTTGTGGTTATTATGTCGGTTACTATGATTATTATGGTTGATAGTTTGGTTATTATAATTATCATTCAGATTGTTACGGCTATTATGATTATTATGGTTTTTATGGCTTTTACAATGGTAATTATGATTGTTTCCACGTTTATTATTGTTATTATTATGATTATTAATATTATTGTGTTTCTTGTATGATTATGATTATTATTATGGTCATCACTGAGATTATTATGGTGATATGACTATTACGATTATTATGGCTATAATAACGATTATTAAGGTTATTTCCATGATAATTCTGTTTATGACTACGTTGTTACGATTATTACAGTTAGTATATCAATTACTATAATTATTACGGCTATTATGACTGTTGCTACGATTATCATAATTATTATTATGATTGTTATGATTGTTGTGGTTATTATGACGGTTGCTATGATTGTTATAGTTGATAGTATGGTTATTATGATTATCATTCAGATTATTATGGCTATTATGATTATTATGGTCTTTATGGCCATTATAATGGTTATTATGATTGTTTCCAAGTATATTATGGTTATTATTATGATTATTACGATTATTATGGTTCCTAGTATGATTACGACGAATATTATGATCATCACTAAGTTTATAATGGCTATTATGGTTATTATGGCTTCTATGGCTATCATAATGGTTATTACCATTTTTCCTGGTTCATTATGGTTATTATTATGATTATTATGATTATTATGTTTTATAGTATGATTATGACGTATATTATGATCATCACTAAGATTATTCTGGTGATTATGGCTATTACGATTAATATGGTTACAATAACGGTTATAAAGGTTATTTCCATGACAATTCTGTTTATTACTACGATGTTATGATTATTACAGTTAGTATAACTATTACTATGATTATTGCGGCTATTATGATTGTTGCTCTGATTATTAGGATAATTACTACGATTGTTATGATTGTAGTGGTTATTATGGCGGTTACTATGATTATTATGGTTGATAGTATGGTTATTATAATTACCATTCAGATTATTACGGCTATTATGATTATTATGGTTTTTATGGATATTATAATGGTTATTATGATTGTCTCCAAGTATATTATGGTTATTATTATGATTATTACGATTATTATGGTTCCTAGTATGATTATGACGAATATTAAGATCATCACTAAGATTATAATGGCTATTATGATTATTACGGTTTTAATGGATATCATAATGGTTATTACGATTTTTCCAGGTTTATTATGGTTATTATTATGATTATTATGATTATTATGTTTTATAGTATGATTATGACGTATATTATGATCATCACTAAGATTATTCTGGTGATTATGACTATTACGATTATTATGGCTATAATAACGATCATTAAGGTTATTTCCATGATAATTCTGTTTATTACTACGTTGTTATGATTATTACAGTTAGTATAACTATTACTATGATTATTACGGCTATTATGATTGTTGCTACGATTATCATAATTATTATTATGATTGTTATGATTGTTGTGGTTATTATGTCGTTTACTATGATTATTATGGTTGATAGTATGGTTATTATGATTATCATTTTGATTATTATGCCTATTATCGTTAGTATGGTTGTTATGGCTATTATAATGATTATTATGGTTGCTTCCAAGTTTATTATGATTATTATTATGATTATTACGATTGTTATGTTTCATAAGGTGATTATGACGAATATTATGATCATCACTAAGATTATTCTGGTGATTATGACTATTACGATTATTATGGTTATAATAACGATTATTAAGGTTATTTCCATGATAATTCTGTTTATTATTTCGATGTTATGATTACTACAGTTAGCATAACTATTACTATGATTATTACGACTATTATGACTGTTGCTATGATTATTATGATTATTATTACGATTGTCATGATTGTTGTGGTTATTATGACGATTACTATGATTATTATGGTTGACAGTGTGGTTATTATGATTATCATTCAGATTATTATGGCCATTACGATTATTATGGTTTTTATGGCCATTATAATGGTTATTATGATTGTCTCCATGTATATTATGGTTATTATTATGATTATTATGATTATTATGTTTTATAGTATGATTATGACGTATATTATGATCATCACTAAGATTATTCTGGTGATTATGACTATTACGATTATTATGGCTATAATAACGATCATTAAGGTGATTTCCATGATAATTCTGTTTATTACTACGTTGTTATGATTATTACAGTTAGTATAACTATTACTATGATTATTACGGCTATTATGATTGTTGCTACGATTATCATAATTATTATTATGATTGTTATGATTGTTGTGGTTATTATGTCGTTTACTATGATTATTATGGTTGATAGTATGGTTATTATGATTATCATTCAGATTATTATGGCTATTATGATTATTGTGGTTTTTATGGCCATTATAATGGTTATTATGATTATTATGTTTTATAGTATGATTATGACGCATATTTCGATCATCACTAAGATTATTCTGGTGATTATGACTATTACGATTATTATGGCTATAATAACGATTATTAAGGTTATTTCCATGATAATACTGTTTATTATTTCGACGTTATGAATACTACAGTTAGCATTACTATTACTATGATTATTACGACTATTATGACTGCTGCTATGATTAGTATGATTATTATTAAGATTGTCATGATTCTTGTGGTTATTATGACGATTACTATGATTGTTATGGTTGATAGTGTGGTTCTTATGATTATCATTTTGATTATTATGCCTATTATGGTTAGTATGGTTGTTATGGCTATTATAATGGTTATTATGGTTGCTTCCAAGTTTATTATGATTATTATTATGATTATTACGATTGTTATGTTTCATAAGGTGATTATGACGAATATTATGATCATCACTAAGATTATTCTGGTGATTATGACTGTTACGATTATTATGGTTATAATAACGATTATTAAGGTTATTTCCATGATAATTCTGTTTATTATTTCGATGTTATGATTACTACAGTTAGCATAACTATTACTATGATTATTACGACTATTATGACTGTTGCTATGATTATTATGATTATTATTACGATTGTCATGATTGTTGTGGTTATTATGACGATTACTATGATTATTATGGTTGACAGTGTGGTTATTATGATTATCATTCAGATTATTATGGCCATTATGATTATTATGGTTTTTATGGCCATTATAATGGTTATTATTATTGTCTCCATGTATATTATGGTTATTATTATGATTATTACGATTATTATGGTTCCTAGTATGATTATGACGAATATTATGATCGTCACTAAGATTATTTTGGTGATTATGACTATTACGATTATTATGGCTATAATCACGATTATTAAGGTTATTTCCATGACAATTCTTATTATTATTTCGATGTTATGATTACTACAGTTAGCATAACTATTACTATGGTTATTACGACTATTGTGACTGTTGCCATGATTAGTATGATTATTATTACGATTGTTGTGATTGTTGTGGCTATTATGACGATTACTATGATTATTATGGTCGATAGTGTGGTTATTATGATTATTATTTAGATTATTATGCCTATCATGGTTATTATGGCTTTCATGGCTATTATAATGGTTATTATGATTGCTTCCAAGTTTATTATGGTTATTATTATGATTACTATGATTATTATGTTTCATAGTATGATTATGACGTATATTATCATAATCACTAAGATTATTTTGTTGATTATGACTATTACGATTATTATGGATATAATAACGATTATCAATGTTATTTCCAAGGTAATTCTGTTTATTATTACGTTGTTATGATTATTAGTGTTAGTCTAACTATTACTATGATTATTACGGCTATTATGACTGTTGCTATGGTTATTATGGTTGTTATTACGATTGACATCATTGTTGTGGTTATTATGACGATTACTATGATTATTATGGGTGATAGTACGGTTGTTATGATTATTATTCAGATTATTAAGTCTATTATTATTATTATGGTTTTTATGGCTATTATAATGGTTATTATGATTGTTTCCAAGATTATTATTTTTATCATTATGATTATTATGATTATTATGTTTCATAGTATGATTATGACGTATATTATGGTCATCACTAAGATTATTCTGGTGATTATGACTATTACGATTATTATGGATATAATAACGATTATCAATGTTATTTCCAAGGTAATTCTGTTTATTATTACGTTGTTATGATTATTAGTGTTAGTCTAACTATTACTATGATTATTACGGCTATTATGACTGTTGCCATGATTAGTATGATTATTATTACGATTGCTATGATTTTTGTGGTTATTATGACGGTTACTATGATTATTATGGTTGATAATATGGTTATTATGATGATCATTTAGATTATTATGGCTATTACTATTATTATGGCTTTTATGGCTATTATAATGGTTATTATGACTGTTTCCAAGTTTATTATGGTTATCATTATGATTATTATGATTATTATGGTTCCTAGTAAGATTATGACGAATATTAAGATCATCACTAAGATTATAATGGCTATTATGATTATTATGGTTTTTATGCCTATCATAATGGTTATTACGATATTTCCAGGTTTATTATGGTTATTATTATGATTATTATGATTATTATGTTTCATAGTATGATTATGTCGTATATTATGATGATCGTTCAGTTTATTCTGGTGATTATGACTATGACGATTATTATGGCTATAATAACGATTATTAAGGTTATTTCCATGCTAATTATGTTTATGACTACGTTGTTATGATTATTACAGTTAGTATATCAATTACTATAATTATTACGGCTATTATGACTGTTGCTATGATTATTATAATTGTTATTAAGATTGTTATGATTGCTGTGGTTATTATGACGATTACTATGATTCTTATGGTTGATAGTGTGGTTATTATGATTATCATTTAGATTAATATGCCTATTATGGTTATTATGGTTTGTATGTCTATTATAATGGGTATTATAATTGCTTCCAGGTTTATTATGGTTATTATTATGATTATTACGATTATTATGTTTCATAGTGTGATTATGACGAATATTATGATCATCACTACGATTATTCTGGTGATTATGATTATTACGATTATTATGGCTATAATAACGATTATTAAGGTTATTTCCATGATAATTCTGTTTATTATTTCGATGTTATGATTACTACAGTTAGCATAACTATTAGTATGATTATTACGGCTATTATGACTGTTGCTATGATCATTATGGATTTTATTACGTTTGACATCATTGTTGTGATTATTATGACGATTACTATGATTATTATGGGTGATAGTACGGTTTTTATGATTATTATTCAGATTATTAAGTCTATTATTATTATTATGGTTTTTATTGCCATTATAATGGTTATTATGATTGTTTCCCAGATTATTATTTTTATCATAATGATTATTATGATTATTATGTTTCATAGTATGATTATGACGTATATTATGGTCATCACTAAGATTATTCTGGTGGTTTTGACTATGACGATTATTATGGCTATAATAACGATTATTAAGGTTATTTCCATGGTAATTCTGTATGTTATGACGTTGTTATGATTATTATAGTTTGTCTAACTATTACTATGATTATTACGGCTATAATGATTGTTGCTACGATTATCATAGTTATTATTATGATTGTTGTGATTTTTGTGGTTATTATGACGGTTGCTATGATTGTTATAGTTGATAGTATGGTTATTATGATTATCATTCAGATTATTATGGCTATTATGATTATTATGGTCTTTATGGCCATTATAATGGTTATTATGATAGTTTCCAAGTTTATTATGGTTATCACTATGATTATTATGATTATTATGTTTCACAGTGTGATTATGACGAATATTATGATCATCACTAAGATTATTATGGTGATTATGTCTATCACGATTATTATGGCTATAATAATGATTATTAAGGTTACTTCGATGATTATTCTGTTTATTATAACGATGTTATAATTATTACAGTTAGTATAACTATTACTATGATCATTACGGCTATTATGATTGTTGCTATGATTATTAGGATTATTACTACGATTGTTATGATTGTTGTGGTTATTATGTCGGTTACTATGATTATTATGGTTGATAGTTTGGTTATTATAATTATCATTCAGATTGTTACGGCTATTATGATTATTATGGTTTTTATGGCTTTTACAATGGTAATTATGATTGTTTCCACGTTTATTATTGTTATTATTATGATTATTAATATTATTGTGTTTCTTGTATGATTATGATTATTATTATGGTCATCACTGAGATTATTATGGTGATATGACTATTACGATTATTATGGCTATAATAACGATTATTAAGGTTATTTCCATGATAATTCTGTTTATGACTACGTTGTTACGATTATTACAGTTAGTATATCAATTACTATAATTATTACGGCTATTATGACTGTTGCTACGATTATCATAATTATTATTATGATTGTTATGATTGTTGTGGTTATTATGACGGTTGCTATGATTGTTATAGTTGATAGTATGGTTATTATGATTATCATTCAGATTATTATGGCTATTATGATTATTATGGTCTTTATGGCCATTATAATGGTTATTATGATTGTTTCCAAGTATATTATGGTTATTATTATGATTATTACGATTATTATGGTTCCTAGTATGATTACGACGAATATTATGATCATCACTAAGTTTATAATGGCTATTATGGTTATTATGGCTTCTATGGCTATCATAATGGTTATTACCATTTTTCCTGGTTCATTATGGTTATTATTATGATTATTATGATTATTATGTTTTATAGTATGATTATGACGTATATTATGATCATCACTAAGATTATTCTGGTGATTATGGCTATTACGATTAATATGGTTACAATAACGGTTATAAAGGTTATTTCCATGACAATTCTGTTTATTACTACGATGTTATGATTATTACAGTTAGTATAACTATTACTATGATTATTGCGGCTATTATGATTGTTGCTCTGATTATTAGGATAATTACTACGATTGTTATGATTGTAGTGGTTATTATGGCGGTTACTATGATTATTATGGTTGATAGTATGGTTATTATAATTACCATTCAGATTATTACGGCTATTATGATTATTATGGTTTTTATGGATATTATAATGGTTATTATGATTGTCTCCAAGTATATTATGGTTATTATTATGATTATTACGATTATTATGGTTCCTAGTATGATTATGACGAATATTAAGATCATCACTAAGATTATAATGGCTATTATGATTATTACGGTTTTAATGGATATCATAATGGTTATTACGATTTTTCCAGGTTTATTATGGTTATTATTATGATTATTATGATTATTATGTTTTATAGTATGATTATGACGTATATTATGATCATCACTAAGATTATTCTGGTGATTATGACTATTACGATTATTATGGCTATAATAACGATCATTAAGGTTATTTCCATGATAATTCTGTTTATTACTACGTTGTTATGATTATTACAGTTAGTATAACTATTACTATGATTATTACGGCTATTATGATTGTTGCTACGATTATCATAATTATTATTATGATTGTTATGATTGTTGTGGTTATTATGTCGTTTACTATGATTATTATGGTTGATAGTATGGTTATTATGATTATCATTTTGATTATTATGCCTATTATCGTTAGTATGGTTGTTATGGCTATTATAATGATTATTATGGTTGCTTCCAAGTTTATTATGATTATTATTATGATTATTACGATTGTTATGTTTCATAAGGTGATTATGACGAATATTATGATCATCACTAAGATTATTCTGGTGATTATGACTATTACGATTATTATGGTTATAATAACGATTATTAAGGTTATTTCCATGATAATTCTGTTTATTATTTCGATGTTATGATTACTACAGTTAGCATAACTATTACTATGATTATTACGACTATTATGACTGTTGCTATGATTATTATGATTATTATTACGATTGTCATGATTGTTGTGGTTATTATGACGATTACTATGATTATTATGGTTGACAGTGTGGTTATTATGATTATCATTCAGATTATTATGGCCATTACGATTATTATGGTTTTTATGGCCATTATAATGGTTATTATGATTGTCTCCATGTATATTATGGTTATTATTATGATTATTATGATTATTATGTTTTATAGTATGATTATGACGTATATTATGATCATCACTAAGATTATTCTGGTGATTATGACTATTACGATTATTATGGCTATAATAACGATCATTAAGGTGATTTCCATGATAATTCTGTTTATTACTACGTTGTTATGATTATTACAGTTAGTATAACTATTACTATGATTATTACGGCTATTATGATTGTTGCTACGATTATCATAATTATTATTATGATTGTTATGATTGTTGTGGTTATTATGTCGTTTACTATGATTATTATGGTTGATAGTATGGTTATTATGATTATCATTCAGATTATTATGGCTATTATGATTATTGTGGTTTTTATGGCCATTATAATGGTTATTATGATTATTATGTTTTATAGTATGATTATGACGCATATTTCGATCATCACTAAGATTATTCTGGTGATTATGACTATTACGATTATTATGGCTATAATAACGATTATTAAGGTTATTTCCATGATAATACTGTTTATTATTTCGACGTTATGAATACTACAGTTAGCATTACTATTACTATGATTATTACGACTATTATGACTGCTGCTATGATTAGTATGATTATTATTAAGATTGTCATGATTCTTGTGGTTATTATGACGATTACTATGATTGTTATGGTTGATAGTGTGGTTCTTATGATTATCATTTTGATTATTATGCCTATTATGGTTAGTATGGTTGTTATGGCTATTATAATGGTTATTATGGTTGCTTCCAAGTTTATTATGATTATTATTATGATTATTACGATTGTTATGTTTCATAAGGTGATTATGACGAATATTATGATCATCACTAAGATTATTCTGGTGATTATGACTGTTACGATTATTATGGTTATAATAACGATTATTAAGGTTATTTCCATGATAATTCTGTTTATTATTTCGATGTTATGATTACTACAGTTAGCATAACTATTACTATGATTATTACGACTATTATGACTGTTGCTATGATTATTATGATTATTATTACGATTGTCATGATTGTTGTGGTTATTATGACGATTACTATGATTATTATGGTTGACAGTGTGGTTATTATGATTATCATTCAGATTATTATGGCCATTATGATTATTATGGTTTTTATGGCCATTATAATGGTTATTATTATTGTCTCCATGTATATTATGGTTATTATTATGATTATTACGATTATTATGGTTCCTAGTCTGATTATGACGAATATTATGATCGTCACTAAGATTATTTTGGTGATTATGACTATTACGATTATTATGGCTATAATCACGATTATTAAGGTTATTTCCATGACAATTCTTATTATTATTTCGATGTTATGATTACTACAGTTAGCATAACTATTACTATGGTTATTACGACTATTGTGACTGTTGCCATGATTAGTATGATTATTATTACGATTGTTGTGATTGTTGTGGCTATTATGACGATTACTATGATTATTATGGTCGATAGTGTGGTTATTATGATTATTATTTAGATTATTATGCCTATCATGGTTATTATGGCTTTCATGGCTATTATAATGGTTATTATGATTGCTTCCAAGTTTATTATGGTTATTATTATGATTACTATGATTATTATGTTTCATAGTATGATTATGACGTATATTATCATAATCACTAAGATTATTTTGTTGATTATGACTATTACGATTATTATGGATATAATAACGATTATCAATGTTATTTCCAAGGTAATTCTGTTTATTATTACGTTGTTATGATTATTAGTGTTAGTCTAACTATTACTATGATTATTACGGCTATTATGACTGTTGCTATGGTTATTATGGTTGTTATTACGATTGACATCATTGTTGTGGTTATTATGACGATTACTATGATTATTATGGGTGATAGTACGGTTGTTATGATTATTATTCAGATTATTAAGTCTATTATTATTATTATGGTTTTTATGGCTATTATAATGGTTATTATGATTGTTTCCAAGATTATTATTTTTATCATTATGATTATTATGATTATTATGTTTCATAGTATGATTATGACGTATATTATGGTCATCACTAAGATTATTCTGGTGATTATGACTATTACGATTATTATGGATATAATAACGATTATCAATGTTATTTCCAAGGTAATTCTGTTTATTATTACGTTGTTATGATTATTAGTGTTAGTCTAACTATTACTATGATTATTACGGCTATTATGACTGTTGCCATGATTAGTATGATTATTATTACGATTGCTATGATTTTTGTGGTTATTATGACGGTTACTATGATTATTATGGTTGATAGTACGGTTATTACGATTATCATTCAGATTATTATGGCTGTTATGATTGTTATGGTTTTTATGGCCATTATAATGTTTATTATGATTGTTTCCAAGTATATTATGGTTATTATTATGATAATTACGATTATTATGGTTCCTAGTATGATTATGACGAATATTAAGATCATCACTAAGATTATAATGGCTATTATGGTTATTATGGTTTTAATGGCTATCATAATGGTTATTACGATTTTTCCAGGTTTATTATGTTTATTATTATGATTATTATGATTATTATGTTTTATAGTATGATTATGACGTATATTATGATCATCACTAAGATTATTCTGGTGATTATGACTATTACGATTATTATGGCTATAATAACGATTATTAAGGTTATTTCCATGATAATTCTGTTTATTACTACGTTGTTATGATTATTACAGTTAGTATAACTATTACTATGATTATTACGGCTATTATGATTGTTGCTACGATTATCATAATTATTATTATGATTGTTATGATTGTTGTGGTTATTATGACGTTTACTATGATTATTATGGTTGATAGTATGGTTATTATGATTATCATTCAGATTATTATGGCTATTATGATTATTGTGCTTTTTATGGCCATTATAATGGTTATTATGATTATTATGTTTTATAGTATGATTATGACGCATATTACGATCATCACTAAGATTATTCTGGGGATTATGACTATTTCGATTACTATGGCCATAATAACGGTTATTAATGTTATTTCCGTCATAATTCTGTTTATTATTACGTTGTTATGATTATTAAAGTTAGTCTAACTATTACTATGATTATTACGGCTATTATGATTGTTGCTACGATTATCATAATTAGTATTATGATTGTTATGATTTTTGTGGTTATTATGACGGTTACTATGTTTATTATGGTTGATAATATGGTTATTATGATGATCATTTAGATTATTATGGCTATTACTATTATTATGGCTTTTATGGCTATTATAATGGTTATTATGACTGTTTCCAAGTTTATTATGGTTATCATTATGATTATTATGATTATTATGGTTCCTAGTAGGATTATGACGTATATTAAGATCATCACTAAGATTATAATGGCTATTATGATTATTATGGTTTTTATGCCTATCATAATGGTTATTACGATATTTCCAGGTTTATTATGGTTATTATTATGATTATTATGATTATTATGTTTCATAGTATGATTATGACGTATATTATGATGATCGTTCAGTTTATTCTGGTGATTATGACTATGACGATTATTATGGCTATAATAACGATTATTAAGGTTATTTCCATGCTAATTATGTTTATGACTACGTTGTTATGATTATTACAGTTAGTATATCAATTACTATAATTATTACGGCTATTATGACTGTTGCTATGATTATTATAATTGTTATTAAGATTGTTATGATTGCTGTGGTTATTATGACGATTACTATGATTCTTATGGTTGATAGTGTGGTTATTATGATTATCATTTAGATTAATATGCCTATTATGGTTATTATGGTTTGTATGTCTATTATAATGGGTATTATAATTGCTTCCAGGTTTATTATGGTTATTATTATGATTATTACGATTATTATGTTTCATAGTGTGATTATGACGAATATTATGATCATCACTACCATTATTCTGGTGATTATGATTATTACGATTATTATGGCTATAATAACGATTATTAAGGTTATTTCCATGATAATTCTGTTTATTATTTCGATGTTATGATTACTACAGTTAGCATAACTATTAGTATGATTATTACGGCTATTATGACTGTTGCTATGATCATTATGGATTTTATTACGTTTGACATCATTGTTGTGATTATTATGACGATTACTATGATTATTATGGGTGATAGTACGGTTGTTATGATTATTATTCAGATTATTAAGTCTATTATTATTATTATGGTTTTTATTGCCATTATAATGGTTATTATGATTGTTTCCAAGATTATTATTTTTATCATAATGATTATCATGATTATTATGTTTCATAGTATGATTATGACGTATATTATGGTCATCACTAAGATTATTCTGGTGGTTTTGACTATGACGATTATTATGGCTATAATAACGATTATTAAGGTTATTTCCATGGTAATTCTGTTTGTTATGACGTTGTTATGATTATTATAGTTTGTCTAACTATTACTATGATTATTACGGCTATAATGATTGTTGCTACGATTATCATAGTTATTATTATGATTGTTGTGATTTTTGTGGTTATTATGACGGTTGCTATGATTGTTATAGTTGATAGTATGGTTATTATGATTATCATTCAGATTATTATGGCTATTATGATTATTATGGTCTTTATGGCCATTATAATGGTTATTATGATAGTTTCCAAGTTTATTATGGTTATCATTATGATTATTATGATTATTATGTTTCACAGTGTGATTATGACGAATATTATGATCATCACTAAGATTATTCTGGTGATTATGTCTATCACGATTATTATGGCTATAATAATGATTATTAAGGTTACTTCGATGATTATTCTGTTTATTATAACGATGTTATAATTATTACAGTTAGTATAACTATTACTATGATTATTACGGCTATTATGATTGTTGCTACGATTATCATAATTATTATTATGATTGTTATGATTGTTGTGGTTATTATGTCGTTTACTATGATTATTATGGTTGATAGTATGGTTATTATGATTATCATTCAGATTATTATGGCTATTATGATTATTGTGGTTTTTATGGCCATTATAATGGTTATTATGATTATTATGTTTTATAGTATGATTATGACGCATATTTCGATCATCACTAAGATTATTCTGGTGATTATGACTATTACGATTATTATGGCTATAATAACGATTATTAAGGTTATTTCCATGATAATACTGTTTATTATTTCGACGTTATGAATACTACAGTTAGCATTACTATTACTATGATTATTACGACTATTATGACTGCTGCTATGATTAGTATGATTATTATTAAGATTGTCATGATTCTTGTGGTTATTATGACGATTACTATGATTGTTATGGTTGATAGTGTGGTTCTTATGATTATCATTTTGATTATTATGCCTATTATGGTTAGTATGGTTGTTATGGCTATTATAATGGTTATTATGGTTGCTTCCAAGTTTATTATGATTATTATTATGATTATTACGATTGTTATGTTTCATAAGGTGATTATGACGAATATTATGATCATCACTAAGATTATTCTGGTGATTATGACTGTTACGATTATTATGGTTATAATAACGATTATTAAGGTTATTTCCATGATAATTCTGTTTATTATTTCGATGTTATGATTACTACAGTTAGCATAACTATTACTATGATTATTACGACTATTATGACTGTTGCTATGATTATTATGATTATTATTACGATTGTCATGATTGTTGTGGTTATTATGACGATTACTATGATTATTATGGTTGACAGTGTGGTTATTATGATTATCATTCAGATTATTATGGCCATTATGATTATTATGGTTTTTATGGCCATTATAATGGTTATTATTATTGTCTCCATGTATATTATGGTTATTATTATGATTATTACGATTATTATGGTTCCTAGTCTGATTATGACGAATATTATGATCGTCACTAAGATTATTTTGGTGATTATGACTATTACGATTATTATGGCTATAATCACGATTATTAAGGTTATTTCCATGACAATTCTTATTATTATTTCGATGTTATGATTACTACAGTTAGCATAACTATTACTATGGTTATTACGACTATTGTGACTGTTGCCATGATTAGTATGATTATTATTACGATTGTTGTGATTGTTGTGGCTATTATGACGATTACTATGATTATTATGGTCGATAGTGTGGTTATTATGATTATTATTTAGATTATTATGCCTATCATGGTTATTATGGCTTTCATGGCTATTATAATGGTTATTATGATTGCTTCCAAGTTTATTATGGTTATTATTATGATTACTATGATTATTATGTTTCATAGTATGATTATGACGTATATTATCATAATCACTAAGATTATTTTGTTGATTATGACTATTACGATTATTATGGATATAATAACGATTATCAATGTTATTTCCAAGGTAATTCTGTTTATTATTACGTTGTTATGATTATTAGTGTTAGTCTAACTATTACTATGATTATTACGGCTATTATGACTGTTGCTATGGTTATTATGGTTGTTATTACGATTGACATCATTGTTGTGGTTATTATGACGATTACTATGATTATTATGGGTGATAGTACGGTTGTTATGATTATTATTCAGATTATTAAGTCTATTATTATTATTATGGTTTTTATGGCTATTATAATGGTTATTATGATTGTTTCCAAGATTATTATTTTTATCATTATGATTATTATGATTATTATGTTTCATAGTATGATTATGACGTATATTATGGTCATCACTAAGATTATTCTGGTGATTATGACTATTACGATTATTATGGATATAATAACGATTATCAATGTTATTTCCAAGGTAATTCTGTTTATTATTACGTTGTTATGATTATTAGTGTTAGTCTAACTATTACTATGATTATTACGGCTATTATGACTGTTGCCATGATTAGTATGATTATTATTACGATTGCTATGATTTTTGTGGTTATTATGACGGTTACTATGATTATTATGGTTGATAGTACGGTTATTACGATTATCATTCAGATTATTATGGCTGTTATGATTGTTATGGTTTTTATGGCCATTATAATGTTTATTATGATTGTTTCCAAGTATATTATGGTTATTATTATGATAATTACGATTATTATGGTTCCTAGTATGATTATGACGAATATTAAGATCATCACTAAGATTATAATGGCTATTATGGTTATTATGGTTTTAATGGCTATCATAATGGTTATTACGATTTTTCCAGGTTTATTATGTTTATTATTATGATTATTATGATTATTATGTTTTATAGTATGATTATGACGTATATTATGATCATCACTAAGATTATTCTGGTGATTATGACTATTACGATTATTATGGCTATAATAACGATTATTAAGGTTATTTCCATGATAATTCTGTTTATTACTACGTTGTTATGATTATTACAGTTAGTATAACTATTACTATGATTATTACGGCTATTATGATTGTTGCTACGATTATCATAATTATTATTATGATTGTTATGATTGTTGTGGTTATTATGACGTTTACTATGATTATTATGGTTGATAGTATGGTTATTATGATTATCATTCAGATTATTATGGCTATTATGATTATTGTGCTTTTTATGGCCATTATAATGGTTATTATGATTATTATGTTTTATAGTATGATTATGACGCATATTACGATCATCACTAAGATTATTCTGGGGATTATGACTATTTCGATTACTATGGCCATAATAACGGTTATTAATGTTATTTCCGTCATAATTCTGTTTATTATTACGTTGTTATGATTATTAAAGTTAGTCTAACTATTACTATGATTATTACGGCTATTATGATTGTTGCTACGATTATCATAATTAGTATTATGATTGTTATGATTTTTGTGGTTATTATGACGGTTACTATGTTTATTATGGTTGATAATATGGTTATTATGATGATCATTTAGATTATTATGGCTATTACTATTATTATGGCTTTTATGGCTATTATAATGGTTATTATGACTGTTTCCAAGTTTATTATGGTTATCATTATGATTATTATGATTATTATGGTTCCTAGTAGGATTATGACGTATATTAAGATCATCACTAAGATTATAATGGCTATTATGATTATTATGGTTTTTATGCCTATCATAATGGTTATTACGATATTTCCAGGTTTATTATGGTTATTATTATGATTATTATGATTATTATGTTTCATAGTATGATTATGACGTATATTATGATGATCGTTCAGTTTATTCTGGTGATTATGACTATGACGATTATTATGGCTATAATAACGATTATTAAGGTTATTTCCATGCTAATTATGTTTATGACTACGTTGTTATGATTATTACAGTTAGTATATCAATTACTATAATTATTACGGCTATTATGACTGTTGCTATGATTATTATAATTGTTATTAAGATTGTTATGATTGCTGTGGTTATTATGACGATTACTATGATTCTTATGGTTGATAGTGTGGTTATTATGATTATCATTTAGATTAATATGCCTATTATGGTTATTATGGTTTGTATGTCTATTATAATGGGTATTATAATTGCTTCCAGGTTTATTATGGTTATTATTATGATTATTACGATTATTATGTTTCATAGTGTGATTATGACGAATATTATGATCATCACTACCATTATTCTGGTGATTATGATTATTACGATTATTATGGCTATAATAACGATTATTAAGGTTATTTCCATGATAATTCTGTTTATTATTTCGATGTTATGATTACTACAGTTAGCATAACTATTAGTATGATTATTACGGCTATTATGACTGTTGCTATGATCATTATGGATTTTATTACGTTTGACATCATTGTTGTGATTATTATGACGATTACTATGATTATTATGGGTGATAGTACGGTTGTTATGATTATTATTCAGATTATTAAGTCTATTATTATTATTATGGTTTTTATTGCCATTATAATGGTTATTATGATTGTTTCCAAGATTATTATTTTTATCATAATGATTATCATGATTATTATGTTTCATAGTATGATTATGACGTATATTATGGTCATCACTAAGATTATTCTGGTGGTTTTGACTATGACGATTATTATGGCTATAATAACGATTATTAAGGTTATTTCCATGGTAATTCTGTTTGTTATGACGTTGTTATGATTATTATAGTTTGTCTAACTATTACTATGATTATTACGGCTATAATGATTGTTGCTACGATTATCATAGTTATTATTATGATTGTTGTGATTTTTGTGGTTATTATGACGGTTGCTATGATTGTTATAGTTGATAGTATGGTTATTATGATTATCATTCAGATTATTATGGCTATTATGATTATTATGGTCTTTATGGCCATTATAATGGTTATTATGATAGTTTCCAAGTTTATTATGGTTATCATTATGATTATTATGATTATTATGTTTCACAGTGTGATTATGACGAATATTATGATCATCACTAAGATTATTCTGGTGATTATGTCTATCACGATTATTATGGCTATAATAATGATTATTAAGGTTACTTCGATGATTATTCTGTTTATTATAACGATGTTATAATTATTACAGTTAGTATAACTATTACTATGATCATTACGGCTATTATGATTGTTGCTATGATTATTAGGATTATTACTACGATTGTTATGATTGTTGTGGTTATTATGTCGGTTACTATGATTATTATGGTTGATAGTTCGGTTATTATAATTATCATTCAGATTGTTACGGCTATTATGATTATTATGGTTTTTATGGCTTTTACAATCGTAATTATGATTGTTTCCACGTTTATTATTGTTATTATTATGATTATTAATATTATTGTGTTTCTTGTATGATTATGATTATTATTATGGTCATCACTGAGATTATTATGGTGATATGACTATTACGATTATTATGGTTATAATAACGATTATTAAGGTTATTTCCCTGATAATTCTGTTTATGACTACGTTGTTACGATTATTACAGTTAGTATATCAATTACTATAGTTATTACGGCTATTATGACTGTTGCTACGATTATCATAATTATTATTATGATTGTTATGATTGTTGTGGTTATTATGACGGTTGCTATGATTGTTATAGTTGATAGTATGGTTATTATGATTATCATTCAGATTATTATGGCTATTATGATTATTATGGTCTTTATGGCCATTATAATGGTTATTATGATTGTTTCCAAGTATATTATGGTTATTATTATGATTATTACGATTATTATGGTTCCTAGTATGATTACGACGAATATTATGATCATCACTAAGTTTATAATGGCTATTATGGTTATTATGGCTTCTATGGCTATCATAATGGTTATTACCATTTTTCCTGGTTCATTATGGTTATTATTATGATTATTATGATTATTATGTTTTATAGTATGATTATGACGTATATTATGATCATCACTAAGATTATTCTGGTGATTATGGCTATTACGATTAATATGGTTACAATAACGGTTATAAAGGTTATTTCCATGACAATTCTGTTTATTACAACGATGTTATGATTATTACAGTTAGTATAACTATTACTATGATTATTGCGGCTATTATGATTGTTGCTCTGATTATTAGGATTATTACTACGATTGTTATGATTGTAGTGGTTATTATGGCGGTTACTATGATTATTATGGTTGATAGTATGGTTATTATAATTACCATTCAGATTATTACGGCTATTATGATTATTATGGTTTTTATGGATATTATAATGGTTATTATGATTGTTTCCAAGTTTATTATGGTTATTATTATGATTATTACGATTGTTATGTTTCATAGTGTGATTATGACGAATATTATGATCATCACTAAGATTATTCTGGTGATTATGACTATTACGATTATTATGGTTATAATAACGATTATTAAGGTTATTTCCATGATAATTCTGTTTATTATTTCGATGTTATGATTACTACAGTTAGCATAACTATTACTATGATTATTACGACTATTATGACTGTTGCTATGATTATTATGATTATTATTACGATTGTCATGATTGTTGTGGTTATTATGACGACTACTATGATTATTATGGTCGATAGTGTGGTTATTATGATTATTATTTAGATTATTATGCCTATCATGGTTATTATGGCTTTCATGGCTATTATAATGGTTATTATGATTGCTTCCAAGTTTATTATGGTTATCATTATGATTACTATGATTATTATGTTTCATAGTATGATTATGACGTATATTATCATAATCACTAAGATTATTTTGTTGATTATGACTATTACGATTATTATGGATATAATAACGATTATCAATGTTATTTCCAAGGTAATTCTGTTTATTATTACGTTGTTATGATTATTAGTGTTAGTCTAACTATTACTATGATTATTACGGCTATTATGACTGTTGCTATGGTTATTATGGTTGTTATTACGATTGACATCATTGTTGTGGTTATTATGACGATTACTATGATTATTATGGGTGATAGTACGGTTGTTATGATTATTATTCAGATTATTATGTCTATTATTATTATTATGTTTTTTATGGATATTATAATGGTTATTATGATTGTTTCCAAGATTATTATTTTTATCATTATGATTATTATGATTATTATGTTTCATAGTATGATTATGACGTATATTATGGTCATCACTAAGATTATTCTGGTGGTTTTGACTATGACGATTATTATGGATATTATAACGATTACTAATGTTGTTTCAATGACAATTCTGTTTATTATTACGTTGTTATGATTATTACAGTTAGTCTAACTATTACTATGATTATTACGGCTATTATGATTGATGCTACTATTACCATAATTATTATTATGATTGCTATGATTTTTGTGGTTATTATGACGGTTACTATGATTATTATGGTTGATAGTACGGTTATTACGATTATCATTCAGATTATTATGGCTGTTATGATTGTTATGGCTTTTATGGCCATTATAATGTTTATTATGATTGTTTCCAAGTATATTATGGTTATTATTATGATAATTACGATTATTATGGTTCCTAGTATGATTATGACGAATATTAAGATCATCACTAAGATTATAATGGCTATTATGGTTATTATGGTTTTAATGGCTATCATAATGGTTATTACGATTTTTCCAGGTTTATTATGTTTATTATTATGATTATTATGATTATTATGTTTTATAGTATGATTATGACGTATATTATGATCATCACTAAGATTATTCTGGTGATTATGACTATGACGATTATTATGGCTATAATAACGATTATTAAGGTTATTTCCATGATAATTCTGTTTATTACAACGTTGTTATGGTTATTACAGTTAGTATAACTATTACTATGATTATTACGGCTATTATGATTTTTGCTACGATTATCATAATTATTATTATGATTGTTATGATTGTTGTGGTTAGTATGACGTTTACTATGATTATTATGGCTGATAGTATGGTTATTATGATTATCATGCAGATTATTATGGCTATTACGATTATTATGGTCTTTATGGCCATTATAATGGTTATTATGATTATTATGTTTTATAGTATGATTATGACGCATATTACGATCATCACTAAGATTATTCTGGTGATTATGACTATTACGAATACTATGGCTGTAATAACGGTTATTAATGTTATTTCCATCATAATTCTGTTTATTATTACGTTGTTATGATTATTAAAGTTAGTCTAACTATTACTATGATTATTACGGCTATTATGATTGTTGCTACGATTATCATAATTAGTATTATGATTGTTATGATTTTTGTGGTTATTATGACGGTTACTATGATTATTATGGTTGATAATATGGTTATTATGATGATCATTTAGATTATTATGGCTATTACTATTATTATGGCTTTTATGGCTATTATAATGGTTATTATGATTGTTTCCAAGTTTATTATGGTTATCATTATGATTATTACGATTATTATGGTTCCTAGTATGATTATGACGAATATTAAGATCATCACTAAGATTATAATGGCTATTATGATTATAATGGTTTTTATGGCTATCATAATGGCTAGTACCATTTTTCCAGGTTTATTATGGTTATTATTATGATTATTATGATTATTATGTTTTATAGTATGATTATGACGTATATTATGATCATCACTAAGATTATTCTGGTGATTATGGCTATTACGATTATTATGGTTACAGTAACGGTTATAAAGGTTATTTCCATGACAATTCTGTTTATTACTACGATGTTATGATTATTACAGTTAGTATAACTATTGCTATGATTATTGCGGCTATTATGATTGTTGCTCTGATTATTAGGATTATTACTACGATTGTTATGATTGTTGTGGTTAGTATGACGTTTACTATGATTATTATGGCTGATAGTATGGTTATTATGATTATCATGCAGATTATTATGGCTATTACGATTATTATGGTCTTTATGGCCATTATAATGGTTATTATGATTATTATGTTTTATAGTATGATTATGACGCATATTACGATCATCACTAAGATTATTCTGGTGATTATGACTATTACGAATACTATGGCTGTAATAACGGTTATTAATGTTATTTCCATCATAATTCTGTTTATTATTACGTTGTTATGATTATTAAAGTTAGTCTAACTATTACTATGATTATTACGGCTATTATGATTGTTGCTACGATTATCATAATTAGTATTATGATTGTTATGATTTTTGTGGTTATTATGACGGTTACTATGATTATTATGGTTGATAATATGGTTATTATGATGATCATTTAGATTATTATGGCTATTACTATTATTATGGCTTTTATGGCTATTATAATGGTTATTATGATTGTTTCCAAGTTTATTATGGTTATCATTATGATTATTACGATTATTATGGTTCCTAGTATGATTATGACGAATATTAAGATCATCACTAAGATTATAATGGCTATTATGATTATAATGGTTTTTATGGCTATCATAATGGTTAGTACCATTTTTCCAGGTTTATTATGGTTATTATTATGATTATTATGATTATTATGTTTTATAGTATGATTATGACGTATATTATGATCATCACTAAGATTATTCTGGTGATTATGGCTATTACGATTATTATGGTTACAGTAACGGTTATAAAGGTTATTTCCATGACAATTCTGTTTATTACTACGATGTTATGATTATTACAGTTAGTATAACTATTACTATGATTATTGCGGCTATTATGATTGTTGCTCTGATTATTAGGATTATTACTACGATTGTTATGATTGTAGTGGTTATTATGGCGGTTACTATGATTATTATGGTTGATAGTATGGTTATTATAATTACCATTCAGATTATTACGGCTATTATGATTATTATGGTTTTTATGGATATTATAATGGTTATTATGATTGTCTCCAAGTATATTATGGTTATTATTATGATTATTACGATTATTATGGTTCCTAGTATGATTATGACGAATATCAAGATCATCACTAAGATTATAATGGCTATTATGATTATTATGGTTTTAATGGATATCATAATGGTTATTACGATTTTTCCAGGTTTATTATGGTTATTATTATGATTATTATGTTTTATAGTATGATTATGACGTATATTATGATCATCACTAAGATTATTCTGGTGATTATGACTATTACGATTATTATGGCTATAATAACGATCATTAAGGTGATTTCCATGATAATTCTGTTTATTACTACGTTGTTATGATTATTACAGTTAGTATAACTATTACTATGATTATTACGGCTATTATGATTGTTGCTACGATTATCATAATTATTATTATGATTGTTATGATTGTTGTGGTTATTATGTCGTTTACTATGATTATTATGGTTGATAGTATGGTTATTATGATTATCATTCAGATTATTATGGCTATTATGATTATTGTGGTTTTTATGGCCATTATAATGGTTATTATGATTATTATGTTTTATAGTATGATTATGACGCATATTTCGATCATCACTAAGATTATTCTGGTGATTATGACTATTACGATTATTATGGCTATAATAACGATTATTAAGGTTATTTCCATGATAATACTGTTTATTATTTCGACGTTATGAATACTACAGTTAGCATTACTATTACTATGATTATTACGACTATTATGACTGCTGCTATGATTAGTATGATTATTATTAAGATTGTCATGATTCTTGTGGTTATTATGACGATTACTATGATTATTATGGTTGATAGTGTGGTTATTATGATTATTATTTAGATTATTATGCCTATCATGGTTATTATGGCTTTCATGGCTATTATAATGGTTATTATGATTGCTTCCAAGTTTATTATGGTTATTATTATGATTATTATGATTATTATGTTTCATAGTATGATTATGACGTATATTCTGATCATCACTCAGATTATTCTGGTGATTATGACTATTACGATTATTATAGCTATAATAACGATTATTAAGGTTATTTCCATGATAATTCAGTTTATTGTTACGGTGTTATGATTATTACAGGTAGTATAACTATTACTATGATTATTACGGCTATTATGACTGTTGCTATGATTATTATGGATGTTATTACGATTGAAATCATTGTTGTGGTTATTATGACGATTACTATGATTATTATGGGTGATAGTACGGTTGTTATGATTATTATTCAGATTATTGAGTCTATTATTATTATTATGGTTTTTATGGCTATTATAATGGTTATTATGATTGTTTCCAAGATTATTATTTTTATCATTATGATTATTATGATTATTATGTTTCATAGTATGGTTATGACGTATATTATGGTCATCACTAAGATTATTCTGGTGGTTTTGACTATGACGATTATTATGGATATTATAACGATTACTAATGTTGTTTCCATGACAATTCTGTTTATTATTACGTTGTTATGATTATTACAGTTAGTCTAACTATTACTATGATTATTACGGCTATTATGATTGATGCTACTATTACCATAATTATTATTATGATTGCTATGATTTTTGTGGTTATTATGACGGTTACTATGATTATTATGGTTGATAGTATGGTTATTATAATTACCATTCAGATTATTACGGCTATTATGATTATTATGGTTTTTATGGATATTATAATGGTTATTATGATTGTCTCCAGGTATATTATGGTTATTATTATGATTATTACGATTATTATGGTTCCTAGTATGATTATGACGAATATTAAGATCATCACTAAGATTATAATGGCTATTATGATTATTACGGTTTTAATGGATATCATAATGGTTATTACGATTTTTCCAGGTTTATTATGGTTATTATTATGATTATTATGATTATTATGTTTTATAGTATGATTATGACGTATATTATGATCATCACTAAGATTATTCTGGTGATTATGACTATTACGATTATTATGGCTATAATAACGATCATTAAGGTTATTTCCATGATAATTCTGTTTATTACTACGTTGTTATGATTATTACAGTTAGTATAACTATTACTATGATTATTACGGCTATTATGATTGTTGCTACGATTATCATAATTATTATTATGATTGTTATGATTGTTGTGGTTATTATGTCGTTTACTATGATTATTATGGTTGATAGTATGGTTATTATGATTATCATTTTGATTATTATGCCTATTATCGTTAGTATGGTTGTTATGGCTATTATAATGATTATTATGGTTGCTTCCAAGTTTATTATGATTATTATTATGATTATTACGATTGTTATGTTTCATAAGGTGATTATGACGAATATTATGATCATCACTAAGATTATTCTGGTGATTATGACTATTACGATTATTATGGTTATAATAACGATTATTAAGGTTATTTCCATGATAATTCTGTTTATTATTTCGATGTTATGATTACTACAGTTAGCATAACTATTACTATGATTATTACGACTATTATGACTGTTGCTATGATTATTATGATTATTATTACGATTGTCATGATTGTTGTGGTTATTATGACGATTACTATGATTATTATGGTTGACAGTGTGGTTATTATGATTATCATTCAGATTATTATGGCCATTACGATTATTATGGTTTTTATGGCCATTATAATGGTTATTATGATTGTCTCCATGTATATTATGGTTATTATTATGATTATTACGATTATTATGGTTCCTAGTATGATTATGACGAATATTATGATCGTCACTAAGATTATTTTGGTGATTATGACTATTACGATTATTATGGCTATAATCACGATTATTAAGGTTATTTCCATGATAATTCTTATTATTATTTCGATGTTATGATTACTACAGTTAGCATAACTATTACTATGGTTATTACGACTATTGTGACTGTTGCCATGATTAGTATGATTATTATTACGATTGTTATGATTGTTGTGGCTATTATGACGATTACTATGATTATTATGGTCGATAGTGTGGTTATTATGATTATTATTTAGATTATTATGCCTATCATGGTTATTATGGCTTTCATGGCTATTATAATGGTTATTATGATTGCTTCCAAGTTTATTATGGTTATTATTATGATTACTATGATTATTATGTTTCATAGTATGATTATGACGTATATTATCATAATCACTAAGATTATTTTGTTGATTATGACTATTACGATTATTATGGATATAATAACGATTATCAATGTTATTTCCAAGGTAATTCTGTTTATTATTACGTTGTTATGATTATTAGAGTTAGTCTAACTATTACTATGATTATTACGGCTATTATGACTGTTGCTATGGTTATTATGGTTGTTATTACGATTGACATCATTGTTGTGGTTATTATGACGATTACTATGATTATTATGGTTGATAGTGTGGTTATTATGATTATTATATAGATTATTATGCCTATCATGGTTATTATGGCTTTCATGGCTATTATAATGGTTATTATGATTGCTTCCAAGTTTATTATGGTTATTATTATGATTATTATGATTATTATGTTTCATAGTATGATTATGACGTATATTATGGTCATCACTCAGATTATTCTGGTGATTATGACTATTACGATTATTATAGCTATAATAACTATTATTAAGGTTATTTCCATGATAATTCAGTTTATTGTTACGGTGTTATGATTATTACAGGTAGTATAACTATTACTATGATTATTACGGCTATTATGACTGTTGCTATGATTATTATGGATGTTATTACGATTGAAATCATTGTTGTGGTTATTATGACGATTACTATGATTATTATGGGTGATAGTACGGTTGTTATGATTATTATTCAGATTATTAAGTCTATTATTATTATTATGGTTTTTATGGCTATTATAATGGTTATTATGATTGTTTCCAAGATTATTATTTTTATCATTATGATTATTATGATTATTATGTTTCATAGTATGATTATGTAGTATATTATGGTCATCACTAAGATTATTCTGGTGGTTTTGACTATGACGATTATTATGGATATTATAACGATTACTAATGTTGTTTCCATGACAATTCTGTTTATTATTACGTTGTTATGATTATTACAGTTAGTCTAACTATTACTATGATTATTACGGCTATTATGATTGATGCTACTATTACCATAATTATTATTATGATTGCTATGATTTTTGTGGTTATTATGACGGTTACTATGATTATTATGGTTGATAGTACGGTTATTATGATTATCATTCAGATTATTATGGCTGTTATGATTGTTATGGTTTTTATGGCCATTATAATGTTTATTATGATTGTTTCCAAGTATATTATGGTTATTATTATGATTATTACGATTATTACGGTTCCTAGTATGATTATGACGAATATTAAGATCATCACTAAGATTATAATGGCTATTATTATTATTATGGTTTTAATGGCTATCATAATGGTTATTACGATTTTTCCAGGTTTATTATGTTTATTATTATGTTTATTATGATTATTATGTTTTATAGTATGATTATGACGTATATTATGATCATCACTAAGATTATTCTGGTGATTATGACTATTACGATTATTATGGCTATAATAACGATTATTAAGGTTATTTCCATGATAATTCTGTTTATTACTACGTTGTTATGATTATTACAGTTAGTATAACTATTACTATGATTATTACGGCTATTATGATTGTTGCTACGATTATCATAATTATTATTATGATTGTTATGATTGTTGTGGTTAGTATGACGTTTACTATGATTATTATGGCTGATAGTATGGTTATTATGATTATCATGCAGATTATTATGGCTATTACGATTATTATGGTCTTTATGGCCATTATAATGGTTAAGATGATTATTATGTTTTATAGTATGATTATGACGCATATTACGATCATCACTAAGATTATCCTGGTGATTATGACTATTACGAATACTATGGCTATAATAACGGTTATTAATGTTATTTCCATCATAATTCTGTTTATTATTACGTTGTTATGATTATTAAAGTTGGTCTAACTATTACTATGATTATTACGGCTATTATGATTGTTGCTACGATTATCATAATTATTATTATGATTGTTACGATTGTTGTGGTTAGTATGACGTTTACTATGATTATTATGGCTGATAGTATGGTTATTATGATTATCATGCAGATTATTATGGCTATTACGATTATTATGGTCTTTATGGCCATTATAATGGTTATTATGATTATTATGTTTTATAGTATGATTATGACGCATATTACGATCATCACTAAGATTACTCTGGTGATTATGACTATTACGAATACTATGGCTATAATAACGGTTATTAATGTTATTTCCATCATAATTCTGTTTATTATTACGTTGTTTTGATTATTACAGTTAGTCTAACTATTACTATGATTATTACAGCTATTGTGATTGATGCTACTATTACCATAATTATTATTATGATTGCTATGATTTTTGTGGTTATTATGACGGTTACTATGATTATTATGGTTGATAATATGGTTATTATGATGATCATTTAGATTATTATGGCTATTACTATTATTATGGCTTTTATGGCTATTATAATGGTTATTATGATTGTTTCCAAGTTTATTATGGTTATCATTATGATTATTACGATTATTATGGTTCCTAGTATGATTATGACGAATATTAAGATCATCACTAAGATTATAATGGCTATTATGATTATAATGGTTTTTATGGCTATCATAATGGTTAGTACCATTTTTCCAGGTTTATTATGGTTATTATTATGATTATTATGATTATTATGTTTTATAGTATGATTATGACGTATATTATGATCATCACTAAGATTATTCTGGTGATTATGGCTATTACGATTATTATGGTTACAGTAACGGTTATAAAGGTTATTTCCATGACAATTCTGTTTATTACTACGATGTTATGATTATTACAGTTAGTATAACTATTACTATGATTATTGCGGCTATTATGATTGTTGCTCTGATTATTAGGATTATTACTACGATTGTTATGATTGTAGTGGTTATTATGGCGGTTACTATGATTATTATGGTTGATAGTATGGTTATTATAATTACCATTCAGATTATTACGGCTATTATGATTATTATGGTTTTTATGGATATTATAATGGTTATTATGATTGTCTCCAAGTATATTATGGTTATTATTATGATTATTACGATTATTATGGTTCCTAGTATGATTATGACGAATATTAAGATCATCACTAAGATTATAATGGCTATTATGATTATTATGGTTTTAATGGATATCATAATGGTTATTACGATTTTTCCAGGTTTATTATGGTTATTATTATGATTATTATGTTTTATAGTATGATTATGACGTATATTATGATCATCACTAAGATTATTCTGGTGATTATGACTATTACGATTATTATGGCTATAATAACGATCATTAAGGTGATTTCCATGATAATTCTGTTTATTACTACGTTGTTATGATTATTACAGTTAGTATAACTATTACTATGATTATTACGGCTATTATGATTGTTGCTACGATTATCATAATTATTATTATGATTGTTATGATTGTTGTGGTTATTATGTCGTTTACTATGATTATTATGGTTGATAGTATGGTTATTATGATTATCATTCAGATTATTATGGCTATTATGATTATTGTGGTTTTTATGGCCATTATAATGGTTATTATGATTATTATGTTTTATAGTATGATTATGACGCATATTTCGATCATCACTAAGATTATTCTGGTGATTATGACTATTACGATTATTATGGCTATAATAACGATTATTAAGGTTATTTCCATGATAATACTGTTTATTATTTCGACGTTATGAATACTACAGTTAGCATTACTATTACTATGATTATTACGACTATTATGACTGCTGCTATGATTAGTATGATTATTATTAAGATTGTCATGATTCTTGTGGTTATTATGACGATTACTATGATTATTATGGTTGATAGTGTGGTTATTATGATTATTATTTAGATTATTATGCCTATCATGGTTATTATGGCTTTCATGGCTATTATAATGGTTATTATGATTGCTTCCAAGTTTATTATGGTTATTATTATGATTATTATGATTATTATGTTTCATAGTATGATTATGACGTATATTCTGATCATCACTCAGATTATTCTGGTGATTATGACTATTACGATTATTATAGCTATAATAACGATTATTAAGGTTATTTCCATGATAATTCAGTTTATTGTTACGGTGTTATGATTATTACAGGTAGTATAACTATTACTATGATTATTACGGCTATTATGACTGTTGCTATGATTATTATGGATGTTATTACGATTGAAATCATTGTTGTGGTTATTATGACGATTACTATGATTATTATGGGTGATAGTACGGTTGTTATGATTATTATTCAGATTATTGAGTCTATTATTATTATTATGGTTTTTATGGCTATTATAATGGTTATTATGATTGTTTCCAAGATTATTATTTTTATCATTATGATTATTATGATTATTATGTTTCATAGTATGGTTATGACGTATATTATGGTCATCACTAAGATTATTCTGGTGGTTTTGACTATGACGATTATTATGGATATTATAACGATTACTAATGTTGTTTCCATGACAATTCTGTTTATTATTACGTTGTTATGATTATTACAGTTAGTCTAACTATTACTATGATTATTACGGCTATTATGATTGATGCTACTATTACCATAATTATTATTATGATTGCTATGATTTTTGTGGTTATTATGACGGTTACTATGATTATTATGGTTGATAGTACGGTTATTACGATTATCATTCAGATTATTATGGCTGTTATGATTGTTATGGTTTTTATGGCCATTATAATGTTTATTATGATTGTTTCCAAGTATATTATGGTTATTATTATGATAATTACGATTATTATGGTTCCTAGTATGATTATGACGAATATTAAGATCATCACTAAGATTATAATGGCTATTATGGTTATTATGGTTTTAATGGCTATCATAATGGTTATTACGATTTTTCCAGGTTTATTATGTTTATTATTATGATTATTATGATTATTATGTTTTATAGTATGATTATGACGTATATTATGATCATCACTAAGATTATTCTGGTGATTATGACTATTACGATTATTATGGCTATAATAACGATTATTAAGGTTATTTCCATGATAATTCTGTTTATTACTACGTTGTTATGATTATTACAGTTAGTATAACTATTACTATGATTATTACGGCTATTATGATTGTTGCTACGATTATCATAATTATTATTATGATTGTTATGATTGTTGTGGTTATTATGACGTTTACTATGATTATTATGGTTGATAGTATGGTTATTATGATTATCATTCAGATTATTATGGCTATTATGATTATTGTGCTTTTTATGGCCATTATAATGGTTATTATGATTATTATGTTTTATAGTATGATTATGACGCATATTACGATCATCACTAAGATTATTCTGGGGATTATGACTATTTCGATTACTATGGCCATAATAACGGTTATTAATGTTATTTCCGTCATAATTCTGTTTATTATTACGTTGTTATGATTATTAAAGTTAGTCTAACTATTACTATGATTATTACGGCTATTATGATTGTTGCTACGATTATCATAATTAGTATTATGATTGTTATGATTTTTGTGGTTATTATGACGGTTACTATGTTTATTATGGTTGATAATATGGTTATTATGATGATCATTTAGATTATTATGGCTATTACTATTATTATGGCTTTTATGGCTATTATAATGGTTATTATGACTGTTTCCAAGTTTATTATGGTTATCATTATGATTATTATGATTATTATGTTTCATAGTATGATTATGACGTATATTCTGATCATCACTCAGATTATTCTGGTGATTATGACTATTACGATTATTATAGCTATAATAACGATTATTAAGGTTATTTCCATGATAATTCAGTTTATTGTTACGGTGTTATGATTATTACAGGTAGTATAACTATTACTATGATTATTACGGCTATTATGACTGTTGCTATGATTATTATGGATGTTATTACGATTGAAATCATTGTTGTGGTTATTATGACGATTACTATGATTATTATGGGTGATAGTACGGTTGTTATGATTATTATTCAGATTATTGAGTCTATTATTATTATTATGGTTTTTATGGCTATTATAATGGTTATTATGATTGTTTCCAAGATTATTATTTTTATCATTATGATTATTATGATTATTATGTTTCATAGTATGGTTATGACGTATATTATGGTCATCACTAAGATTATTCTGGTGGTTTTGACTATGACGATTATTATGGATATTATAACGATTACTAATGTTGTTTCCATGACAATTCTGTTTATTATTACGTTGTTATGATTATTACAGTTAGTCTAACTATTACTATGATTATTACGGCTATTATGATTGATGCTACTATTACCATAATTATTATTATGATTGCTATGATTTTTGTGGTTATTATGACGGTTACTATGATTATTATGGTTGATAGTACGGTTATTACGATTATCATTCAGATTATTATGGCTGTTATGATTGTTATGGTTTTTATGGCCATTATAATGTTTATTATGATTGTTTCCAAGTATATTATGGTTATTATTATGATAATTACGATTATTATGGTTCCTAGTATGATTATGACGAATATTAAGATCATCACTAAGATTATAATGGCTATTATGGTTATTATGGTTTTAATGGCTATCATAATGGTTATTACGATTTTTCCAGGTTTATTATGTTTATTATTATGATTATTATGATTATTATGTTTTATAGTATGATTATGACGTATATTATGATCATCACTAAGATTATTCTGGTGATTATGACTATTACGATTATTATGGCTATAATAACGATTATTAAGGTTATTTCCATGATAATTCTGTTTATTACTACGTTGTTATGATTATTACAGTTAGTATAACTATTACTATGATTATTACGGCTATTATGATTGTTGCTACGATTATCATAATTATTATTATGATTGTTATGATTGTTGTGGTTATTATGACGTTTACTATGATTATTATGGTTGATAGTATGGTTATTATGAT
Organism: Calliopsis andreniformis; assembly: GCF_051401765.1. Classification (NCBI taxonomy): domain Eukaryota; kingdom Metazoa; phylum Arthropoda; class Insecta; order Hymenoptera; family Andrenidae; genus Calliopsis; species Calliopsis andreniformis. Next base: position 458,341 of record NW_027480656.1, read on the forward strand.
TATCATTCAGATTATTATGGCTATTATGATTATTGTGCTTTTTATGGCCATTATAATGGTTATTATGATTATTATGTTTTATAGTATGATTATGACGCATATTACGATCATCACTAAGATTATTCTGGGGATTATGACTATTTCGATTACTATGGCCATAATAACGGTTATTAATGTTATTTCCGTCATAATTCTGTTTATTATTACGTTGTTATGATTATTAAAGTTAGTCTAACTATTACTATGATTATTACGGCTATTATGATTGTTGCTACGATTATCATAATTAGTATTATGATTGTTATGATTTTTGTGGTTATTATGACGGTTACTATGTTTATTATGGTTGATAATATGGTTATTATGATGATCATTTAGATTATTATGGCTATTACTATTATTATGGCTTTTATGGCTATTATAATGGTTATTATGACTGTTTCCAAGTTTATTATGGTTATCATTATGATTATTATGATTATTATGGTTCCTAGTAGGATTATGACGTATATTAAGATCATCACTAAGATTATAATGGCTATTATGATTATTATGGTTTTTATGCCTATCATAATGGTTATTACGATATTTCCAGGTTTATTATGGTTATTATTATGATTATTATGATTATTATGTTTCATAGTATGATTATGACGTATATTATGATGATCGTTCAGTTTATTCTGGTGATTATGACTATGACGATTATTATGGCTATAATAACGATTATTAAGGTTATTTCCATGCTAATTATGTTTATGACTACGTTGTTATGATTATTACAGTTAGTATATCAATTACTATAATTACTACGGCTATTATGACTGTTGCTATGATTATTATAATTGTTGTTAAGATTGTTATGATTGCTGTGGTTATTAAGACGATTACTATGATAGTGTGGTTATTATGATTATCATTTAGATTAATATGCCTATTATGGTTATTATGGTTTGTATGTCTATTATAATGGGTATTATAATTGCTTCCAGGTTTATTATGGTTATTATTATGATTATTACGATTATTATGTTTCATAGTGTGATTATGACGAATATTATGATCATCACTACGATTATTCTGGTGATTATGATTATTACGATTATTATGGCTATAATAACGATTATTAAGGTTATTTCCATGATAATTCTGTTTATTATTTCGATGTTATGATTACTACAGTTAGCATAACTATTAGTATGATTATTACGGCTATTATGACTGTTGCTATGATCATTATGGATTTTATTACGTTTGACATCATTGTTGTGATTATTATGACGATTACTATGATTATTATGGGTGATAGTACGGTTGTTATGATTATTATTTAGATTATTAAGTCTATTATTATTATTATGGTTTTTATTGCCATTATAATGGTTATTATGATTGTTTCCAAGATTATTATTTTTATCATTATGATTATTATGATTATTATGTTTCATAGTATGATTATGACGTATATTATGGTCATCACTAAGATTATTCTGGTGGTTTTGACTATGACGATTATTATGGCTATAATAACGATTATTAAGGTTATTTCCATGGTAATTCTGCTTGTTATGACGTTGTTATGATTATTATAGTTTGTCTAACTATTACTATGATTATTACGGCTATAATGATTGTTGCTACGATTATCATAGTTATTATTATGATTGTTGTGATTTTTGTGGTTATTATGACGGTTACTATGATTATTATGGTTTATAGTACAGTTATTATGATTATCATTCAGATTATTATGGCTATTATGATTATTATGGTTTTTATGGCTATTACAAGGTTTATTAAGATTCTTTCCAAGATTATTATGGTTCTTATTATGATTATTATGATTGTTATGTATCATAGTATGATTATGACGTATATTATCATAATCACAAAGATTATTCTGGTGATTATGACTATTACGTTTATTATGGCTATAATAACGATTATTAAGGTTATTTCCATGATAATTCTGTTTATTATTTCGATGTTATGATTACTACAGTTAGCGTAACTACTACTATGATTATTACGACTATTATGATTGTTGCTATGATTTTTATGATTATTATTACGATTGTTATGATTGTTGAGGTTATTATGACGATTACTATGATTATTATGGTTGATAGTATAGTTACTATGATTATCATGCAGATTATTATGGCTATTACGATTATTATGGCTTTTATGGCCATTATAATGGTTATTATGATTGTTTCCAAGTTTATTATGGTTATTATTATGATTATTACGATTATTATGTTTCATGGTGTGATTATGACGAATATTATGATCATCACTAAGATTATTCTGGTGATTATGACTATTACGATTATTATGGCTATAATAACGATTATTAAGGTTATTTCCATGATAATTCTGTTTATTACTACGTTGTTATGATTATTACAGTTAGTATAACTATTACTATGATTATTACGGCTATTATGATTGTTGCTACGATTATCATAATTATTATTATGATTGTTATGATTGTTGTGGTTATTATGACTTTTACTATGATTATTATGGTTGATAGTATGGTTATTATGATTATCATTCAGATTATTATGGCTATTATGATTATTGTGTTTTTTATGGCCATTAGAATGGTTATTATGATTATTATGTTTTATAGCATGATTATGACGTATATTATGATCATCACTAAGATTATTCTGGTGGTTTAGACTATGACGATTATTATGGCTATAATAACGTTTATTAATGTTATTTCCAAGGTAATTCTGTGTATTATTACGTTGGTATGATTATTAGAGTTAGTCTAACTATTACTACGATTATTACGGCTATTATGATTGTTGCTACTATTATCATAGTTATTATTATGATTGCTATGATTGTTGTGGTTATTATGACGATTACTATGATTATTATGGTTGATAGTGTGGTTATTATGATTATTATTAAGATTATTATGGCTGTTACGTTTATTATGCTGTTTATGGCCATTATAATGGTTATTATGATTGCTTCCAAGTTTATTATGGTTATTATTATGATTATTATGATTATTATGTATCATAGTATGATTATGACGAATATTATGATCATCACTAAGATTATTCTGGTGGTTTTGACTATGACGATTATTATGGGTATAATAACGGTTATTAATGTTATTTCCAAGGTAATTCTGTTTATTATTACGTTGTTATGATTATTAGAGTTAGTCTAACTATTACTACGATTATTACGGCTATTATGATTGTTGCTACGATTATCATAGTTGTTATTATGATTGCTATGGTTTTTGTGGTTATTGTGACGGTTACTATGATTATTATGGTTGATAGTACGGTTATTATGATTAACATTCAGATTATTATGGCTATTATGATTATTATAGTTTTTATGGCCATTATAATGGTTATTATGATTCTTTCCAAGTTTATTATGGTTCTTCTTATGATTATTATGATTATTATGTTTCATAGTATGATTATGACGTATATTATCATAATCACTAAGATTATTCTGGTGATTATGGCTATTACGACTACTATGGCTATAATAAAGATTATTAATGTTATTTCCATCATAATTCTGTTTATTATTACGTTGTTATGATTATTAAAGTTGGTCTAACTATTACTATCATTATTACGGCTATTATGATTGTTGCTACGATTATCATAATTATTATTATGACTGTTATGATTTTTGTGGTTATTATGACGGTTACTATGATTATTATGCTTGATAGTATGGTTATTATGATGATCATTTAGATTATTATGGCTATTACTATTATTATGGCTTTTATGGCTATTATAATGGTTATTATGATTGTTTCCAAGTTTATTATGGTTTCCATTATGATTATTATGATTATTATGTTTCACAGTATGATTATGACGAATATTATGATCATCACTAAGATTATTCTGGTGATTATGTCTATCACGATTATTATGGCTATAATAATGATTATTAAGGTTATTTCGATGATTATTCTGTTTATTATAACGATGTTATGATTATTACAGTTAGTATAACTATTACTACGATTATTACGACTATTATGACTGTTGCTATGAGTATTATGATTATTATTACGATTGTTATGATTGTTGTGGTTATTATGACGATTACTATGATTATTATAGTTGACAGTGTGGTTATTATGAATATCATTTAGATTATTATGGCTATTACTATTATTATGGTTTTCATGGCTATTATAATGGTTATTATGATTGTTTCCAAGTGTATTATGGTTATCATTATGATTATTATGATTATTATGGTTCCTGGTATGATTATGACGAATATTAAGATCATCACTAAGATTATAATGGCTATTATGATTATTATGGTTTTTGTGGCTATCATAATGGTTATTACGATTTTTCCAGGTTTATTATGGTTATTATTATGATTATTATGATTATTATGTTTTATAGTATGATTATGACGTATATTATGATCATCACTAAGATTATTCTGGAGATTATAACAATGACGATTATTATGGCTATAATAACGATTATTAAGGATATTTCCATGATAATTCTGTTTATTACTACGTTGTTATGGTTATTACAGTTAGTACAACTATTGATATGATTATTACGGCTGTTATGATTGTTGCTACGATTATCATAATTATTATTATGATTGTTACGATTGTTGTGGTTATTATGACGTTTACTATGATTATTATGGTTGATAGTATGGTTATTATGATTATCATTCAGATTATTATGGCTATTATGATTATTGTGGTTTTTATGGCCATTATAATGGTTATTATGATTATTATGTTTTATAGTATGATTATGACGCATATTACGATCATCACTAAGATTATTCTCGTGATTATGACTAGTACGATTACTATGGCTATAATAAAGGTTATTAATGTTATTTCCATCATAATTCTGTTTATTATTACGTTGTTATGATTATTAAAGTTAGTCTAACTATTACTATGATTATTACGGCTATTATGATTGATGCTACTATTACCATAATTATTATTATGATTGCTATGATTTTTGTGGTTATTATGACGGTTACTATGATTATTATGGTTGATAGTACGGTTATTATGATTATCATTCAGATTATTATGGCTGTTATGATTGTTATGGTTTTTATGGCCATTATAATGGTTATTATGATTGTTTCCAAGTATATTATGGTTATTATTATGATTATTACGATTATTATGGTTCCTAGTATGATTATGACGAATATTAAGATCATCACTATGATTATAATGGCTATTATGATTATAATGGTTTTTATGGCTATCATAATGGTTAGTACGATTTTTCCTGGTTTATTATGGTTATTATTATGATTATTATGTTTTATAGTATGATTATGACGTATATTATGATCATCACTAAGATTATTCTGGTGATTATGACTATGACGATTATTATGGCTATAATAACGATTATTATGGTTATTTCCATGATAATTCTGTTTATTACAACGTTGTTATGGTTATTACAGTTAGTATAACTATTACTATGATTATTACGGCTATTATGATTGTTGCTACGATTATCATAATTATTATTATGATTGTTATGATTGTTGTGGTTAGTATGACGTTTACTATGATTATTATGGCTGATAGTATGGTTATTATGATTATCATGCAGATTATTATGGCTATTACGATTATTATGGTCTTTATGGCCATTATAATGGTTATTATGATTATTATGTTTTATAGTATGGTTATGACGCATATTACGATCATCACTAAGATTATTCTGGTGATTATGACTATTACGAATACTATGGCTATAATAACGGTTATTAATGTTATTTCCATCATAATTCTGTTTATTATTACGTTGTTATGATTATTAAAGTTAGTCTAACTATTACTATGATTATTACGGCTATTATGATTGTTGCTACGATTATCATAATTATTATTATGATTGTTATGATTTTTGTGGTTATTATGACGGTTACTATGATTATTATGGTTGATAATATGGTTATTATGATGATCATTTAGATTATTATGGCTATTACTATTATTATGGTTTTTATGGCTATTATAATGGTTATTATGATTGTTTCCAAGTTTATTATGGTTATCATTATGATTATTATGATTATTATGGTTCCTAGTATGATTATGACGAATATTAAGATCATCACTAAGATTATAATGGCTATTATGATTATTATGGTTTTTATGGCTATCATAATGGTTATTACGATTTTTCCAGGTTTATTATGGTTATTATTATGATTATTATGATTATTATGTTTCATAGTATGATTATGACGTATATTATGATAATCGTTCAGTTTATTCTGGTGATTATGACTATGACGATTATTATGGCTATAATAACGATTATTAATGTTATTTCCATGATAATTCTGTTTATGACTACGTTGTTATGATTATTACAGTTAGTATATCAATTACTATAATTATTACGGCTATTATAACTGTTGCTACGATTATCATAATTATTATTATGATTGTTATGATTGTCGTGGTTATTATGACGGTTACCATGATTATTATAGTTGATAGTATGGTTATTATGATTATCATTCAGATTATTATGGCTATTATGATTATTATGGTCTTTATGGCCATTATAATGGTTATTATGATAGTTTCCAAGTTTATTATGGTTATCATTATGATTATTATGATTATTATGTTTCACAGTGTGATTATGACGAATATTATGATCATCACTAAGATTATTCTGGTGATTATGTCTATCACGATTATTATGGCTATAATAATGATTATTAAGGTTACTTCGATGATTATTCTGGTTATTATAACGATGTTATAATTATTACAGTTAGTATAACTATTACTATGATCATTACGGCTATTATGATTGTTGCTATGATTATTAGGATTATTACTACGATTGTTATGATTGTTGTGGTTATTATGTCGGTTACTATGATTATTATGGTTGATAGTTTGGTTATTATAATTATCATTCAGATTGTTACGGCTATTATGATTATTATGGTTTTTATGGCTTTTACAATGGTAATTATGATTGTTTCCACGTTTATTGTTGTTATTATTATGATTATTAATATTATTGTGTTTCATGTATGATTATGATTATTATTATGGTCATCACTGAGATTATTATGGTGATATGACTATTACGATTATTATGGCTATAATAACGATTATTAAGGTTATTTCCATGATAATTCTGTTTATGACTACGTTGTTACGATTATTACAGTTAGTATATCAATTACTATAATTATTACGGCTATTATGACTGTTGCTACGATTATCATAATTATTATTATGATTGTTATGATTGTTGTGGTTGTTATGACGGTTGCTATGATTGTTATAGTTGATAGTATGGTTATTATGATTATCATTCAGATTATTATGGCTATTATGATTATTATGGTCTTTATGGCCATTATAATGGTTATTATGATTGTTTCCAAGTATATTATGGTTATTATTATGATTATTACGATTATTATGGTTCCTAGTATGATTACGACGAATATTATGATCATCACTAAGTTTATAATGGCTATTATGGTTATTATGGCTTCTATGGCTATCATAATGGTTATTACCATTTTTCCTGGTTCATTATGGTTATTATTATGATTATTATGATTATTATGTTTTATAGTATGATTATGACGTATATTATGATCATCACTAAGATTATTCTGGTGATTATGGCTATTACGATTATTATGGTTACAATAACGGTTATAAAGGTTATTTCCATGGCAATTCTGTTTATTACTACGATGTTATGATTATTACAGTTAGTATAACTATTACTATGATTATTGCGGCTATTATGATTGTTGCTCTGATTATTAGGATTATTACTACGATTGTTATGATTGTAGTGGTTATTATGGCGGTTACTATGATTATTATGGTTGATAGTATGGTTATTATAATTACCATTCAGATTATTACGGCTATTATGATTATTATGGTTTTTATGGATATTATAATGGTTATTATGATTGTCTCCAAGTATATTATGGTTATTATTATGATTATTACGATTATTATGGTTCCTAGTATGATTATGACGAATATTAAGATCATCACTAAGATTATAATGGCTATTATGATTATTATCGTTTTAATGGATATCATAATGGTTATTACGATTTTTCCAGGTTTATTATGGTTATTATTATGATTATTATGATTATTATGTTTTATAGTATGATTATGACGTATATTATGATCATCACTAAGATTATTCTGGTGATTATGACTATTACGATTATTATGGCTATAATAACGATCATTAAGGTTATTTCCATGATAATTCTGTTTATTACTACGTTGTTATGATTATTACAGTTAGTATAACTATTACTATGATTATTACGGCTATTATGATTGTTGCTACGATTATCATAATTATTATTATGATTGTTATGATTGTTGTGGTTATTATGTCGTTTACTATGATTATTATGGTTGATAGTATGGTTATTATGATTATCATTCAGATTATTATGGCTATTATGATTATTGCGGTTTTTATGGCCATTATAATGGTTATTATGATTATTATGTTTTATAGTATGATTATGACGCATATTTCGATCATCACAAAGATTATTCTGGTGATTATGACTATTACGATTATTATGGCTATAATAACGATTATTAAGGTTATTTCCATGATAATACTGTTTATTATTTCGACGTTATGAATACTACAGTTAGCATAACTATTACTATGATTATTACGACTATTATGACTGCTGCTATGATTAGTATGATTATTATTAAGATTGACATGATTCTTGTGGTTATTATGACGATTACTATGATTATTATGGGTGATAGTACGGTTGTTATGATTATTATTCAGATTAATAAGTCTATTATTATTATTATGGTTTTTATGGCTATTATAATGGTTATTATGATTGTTTCCAAGATTATTATTTTTATCATTATGATTATTATGATTATTATGTTTCATAGTATGATTATGACGTATATTATGGTCATCACTAAGATTATTCTGGTGGTTTTGACTATGACGATTATTATGGATATTATAACGATCATTAAGGTTATTTCCATGATAATTCTGTTTATTACTACGTTGTTATGATTATTACAGTTAGTATATCAATTACTATAATTATTACGGCTATTATGACTGTTGCTACGATGATCATAATTATTATTATGATTGTTATGATTGTTGTGGTTATTATGTCGTTTACTATGATTATTATGGTTGATAGTATGGTTATTATGATTATCATTCAGATTATTATGGCTATTATGATTATTGTGTTTTTTATGGCCATTAGAATGGTTATTATGATTATTATGTTTTATAGCATGATTATGACGTATATTATGATCATCACTAAGATTATTCTGGTGGTTTAGACTATGACGATTATTATGGCTATAATAACGTTTATTAATGTTATTTCCAAGGTAATTCTGTGTATTATTACGTTGGTATGATTATTAGAGTTAGTCTAACTATTACTACGATTATTACGGCTATTATGATTGTTGCTACTATTATCATAGTTATTATTATGATTGCTATGATTGTTGTGGTTATTATGACGATTACTATGATTATTATGGTTGATAGTGTGGTTATTATGATTATTATTAAGATTATTATGGCTGTTACGTTTATTATGCTGTTTATGGCCATTATAATGGTTATTATGATTGCTTCCAAGTTTATTATGGTTATTATTATGATTATTATGATTATTATGTATCATAGTATGATTATGACGAATATTATGATCATCACTAAGATTATTCTGGTGGTTTTGACTATGACGATTATTATGGGTATAATAACGGTTATTAATGTTATTTCCAAGGTAATTCTGTTTATTATTACGTTGTTATGATTATTAGAGTTAGTCTAACTATTACTACGATTATTACGGCTATTATGATTGTTGCTACGATTATCATAGTTGTTATTATGATTGCTATGGTTTTTGTGGTTATTGTGACGGTTACTATGATTATTATGGTTGATAGTACGGTTATTATGATTAACATTCAGATTATTATGGCTATTATGATTATTATAGTTTTTATGGCCATTATAATGGTTATTATGATTCTTTCCAAGTTTATTATGGTTCTTCTTATGATTATTATGATTATTATGTTTCATAGTATGATTATGACGTATATTATCATAATCACTAAGATTATTCTGGTGATTATGGCTATTACGACTACTATGGCTATAATAAAGATTATTAATGTTATTTCCATCATAATTCTGTTTATTATTACGTTGTTATGATTATTAAAGTTGGTCTAACTATTACTATCATTATTACGGCTATTATGATTGTTGCTACGATTATCATAATTATTATTATGACTGTTATGATTTTTGTGGTTATTATGACGGTTACTATGATTATTATGCTTGATAGTATGGTTATTATGATGATCATTTAGATTATTATGGCTATTACTATTATTATGGCTTTTATGGCTATTATAATGGTTATTATGATTGTTTCCAAGTTTATTATGGTTTCCATTATGATTATTATGATTATTATGTTTCACAGTATGATTATGACGAATATTATGATCATCACTAAGATTATTCTGGTGATTATGTCTATCACGATTATTATGGCTATAATAATGATTATTAAGGTTATTTCGATGATTATTCTGTTTATTATAACGATGTTATGATTATTACAGTTAGTATAACTATTACTACGATTATTACGACTATTATGACTGTTGCTATGAGTATTATGATTATTATTACGATTGTTATGATTGTTGTGGTTATTATGACGATTACTATGATTATTATAGTTGACAGTGTGGTTATTATGAATATCATTTAGATTATTATGGCTATTACTATTATTATGGTTTTCATGGCTATTATAATGGTTATTATGATTGTTTCCAAGTGTATTATGGTTATCATTATGATTATTATGATTATTATGGTTCCTGGTATGATTATGACGAATATTAAGATCATCACTAAGATTATAATGGCTATTATGATTATTATGGTTTTTGTGGCTATCATAATGGTTATTACGATTTTTCCAGGTTTATTATGGTTATTATTATGATTATTATGATTATTATGTTTTATAGTATGATTATGACGTATATTATGATCATCACTAAGATTATTCTGGAGATTATAACAATGACGATTATTATGGCTATAATAACGATTATTAAGGATATTTCCATGATAATTCTGTTTATTACTACGTTGTTATGGTTATTACAGTTAGTACAACTATTGATATGATTATTACGGCTGTTATGATTGTTGCTACGATTATCATAATTATTATTATGATTGTTACGATTGTTGTGGTTATTATGACGTTTACTATGATTATTATGGTTGATAGTATGGTTATTATGATTATCATTCAGATTATTATGGCTATTATGATTATTGTGGTTTTTATGGCCATTATAATGGTTATTATGATTATTATGTTTTATAGTATGATTATGACGCATATTACGATCATCACTAAGATTATTCTCGTGATTATGACTAGTACGATTACTATGGCTATAATAAAGGTTATTAATGTTATTTCCATCATAATTCTGTTTATTATTACGTTGTTATGATTATTAAAGTTAGTCTAACTATTACTATGATTATTACGGCTATTATGATTGATGCTACTATTACCATAATTATTATTATGATTGCTATGATTTTTGTGGTTATTATGACGGTTACTATGATTATTATGGTTGATAGTACGGTTATTATGATTATCATTCAGATTATTATGGCTGTTATGATTGTTATGGTTTTTATGGCCATTATAATGGTTATTATGATTGTTTCCAAGTATATTATGGTTATTATTATGATTATTACGATTATTATGGTTCCTAGTATGATTATGACGAATATTAAGATCATCACTATGATTATAATGGCTATTATGATTATAATGGTTTTTATGGCTATCATAATGGTTAGTACGATTTTTCCTGGTTTATTATGGTTATTATTATGATTATTATGTTTTATAGTATGATTATGACGTATATTATGATCATCACTAAGATTATTCTGGTGATTATGACTATGACGATTATTATGGCTATAATAACGATTATTATGGTTATTTCCATGATAATTCTGTTTATTACAACGTTGTTATGGTTATTACAGTTAGTATAACTATTACTATGATTATTACGGCTATTATGATTGTTGCTACGATTATCATAATTATTATTATGATTGTTATGATTGTTGTGGTTAGTATGACGTTTACTATGATTATTATGGCTGATAGTATGGTTATTATGATTATCATGCAGATTATTATGGCTATTACGATTATTATGGTCTTTATGGCCATTATAATGGTTATTATGATTATTATGTTTTATAGTATGGTTATGACGCATATTACGATCATCACTAAGATTATTCTGGTGATTATGACTATTACGAATACTATGGCTATAATAACGGTTATTAATGTTATTTCCATCATAATTCTGTTTATTATTACGTTGTTATGATTATTAAAGTTAGTCTAACTATTACTATGATTATTACGGCTATTATGATTGTTGCTACGATTATCATAATTATTATTATGATTGTTATGATTTTTGTGGTTATTATGACGGTTACTATGATTATTATGGTTGATAATATGGTTATTATGATGATCATTTAGATTATTATGGCTATTACTATTATTATGGTTTTTATGGCTATTATAATGGTTATTATGATTGTTTCCAAGTTTATTATGGTTATCATTATGATTATTATGATTATTATGGTTCCTAGTATGATTATGACGAATATTAAGATCATCACTAAGATTATAATGGCTATTATGATTATTATGGTTTTTATGGCTATCATAATGGTTATTACGATTTTTCCAGGTTTATTATGGTTATTATTATGATTATTATGATTATTATGTTTCATAGTATGATTATGACGTATATTATGATAATCGTTCAGTTTATTCTGGTGATTATGACTATGACGATTATTATGGCTATAATAACGATTATTAATGTTATTTCCATGATAATTCTGTTTATGACTACGTTGTTATGATTATTACAGTTAGTATATCAATTACTATAATTATTACGGCTATTATAACTGTTGCTACGATTATCATAATTATTATTATGATTGTTATGATTGTCGTGGTTATTATGACGGTTACCATGATTATTATAGTTGATAGTATGGTTATTATGATTATCATTCAGATTATTATGGCTATTATGATTATTATGGTCTTTATGGCCATTATAATGGTTATTATGATAGTTTCCAAGTTTATTATGGTTATCATTATGATTATTATGATTATTATGTTTCACAGTGTGATTATGACGAATATTATGATCATCACTAAGATTATTCTGGTGATTATGTCTATCACGATTATTATGGCTATAATAATGATTATTAAGGTTACTTCGATGATTATTCTGGTTATTATAACGATGTTATAATTATTACAGTTAGTATAACTATTACTATGATCATTACGGCTATTATGATTGTTGCTATGATTATTAGGATTATTACTACGATTGTTATGATTGTTGTGGTTATTATGTCGGTTACTATGATTATTATGGTTGATAGTTTGGTTATTATAATTATCATTCAGATTGTTACGGCTATTATGATTATTATGGTTTTTATGGCTTTTACAATGGTAATTATGATTGTTTCCACGTTTATTGATGTTATTATTATGATTATTAATATTATTGTGTTTCATGTATGATTATGATTATTATTATGGTCATCACTGAGATTATTATGGTGATATGACTATTACGATTATTATGGCTATAATAACGATTATTAAGGTTATTTCCATGATAATTCTGTTTATGACTACGTTGTTACGATTATTACAGTTAGTATATCAATTACTATAATTATTACGGCTATTATGACTGTTGCTACGATTATCATAATTATTATTATGATTGTTATGATTGTTGTGGTTGTTATGACGGTTGCTATGATTGTTATAGTTGATAGTATGGTTATTATGATTATCATTCAGATTATTATGGCTATTATGATTATTATGGTCTTTATGGCCATTATAATGGTTATTATGATTGTTTCCAAGTATATTATGGTTATTATTATGATTATTACGATTATTATGGTTCCTAGTATGATTACGACGAATATTATGATCATCACTAAGTTTATAATGGCTATTATGGTTATTATGGCTTCTATGGCTATCATAATGGTTATTACCATTTTTCCTGGTTCATTATGGTTATTATTATGATTATTATGATTATTATGTTTCATAGTATGATTATGACGTATATTATGGTCATCACTAAGATTATTCTGGTGGTTTTGACTATGACGATTATTATGGATATTATAACGATCATTAAGGTTATTTCCATGATAATTCTGTTTATTACTACGTTGTTATGATTATTACAGTTAGTATATCAATTACTATAATTATTACGGCTATTATGACTGTTGCTACGATGATCATAATTATTATTATGATTGTTATGATTGTTGTGGTTATTATGACGGTTGCTGTGATTGTTATAGTTGATAGTATGGTTATTATGATTATCATGCAGATTATTATGGCTATTACGATTATTATGGTCTTTATGGCCATTATAATGGTTATTATGATTATTATGTTTTATAGTATGATTATGACGCATATTACGATCATCACTAAGATTATTCTGGTGATTATGACTATTACGAATACTATGGCTATAATAACGGTTATTAATGTTATTTCCATCATAATTCTGTTTATTATTACGTTGTTATGATTATTAAAGTTAGCATAACTATTACTATGATTATTACGACTATTATGACTGCTGCTATGATTAGTATGATTATTATTAAGATTGACATGATTCTTGTGGTTATTATGACGATTACTAAGATTATTCTGGTGATTATGACTATTACGATTATTATGGTTATAATAACGATTATTAAGGTTATTTCCATGATAATTCTGTTTATTATTTCGATGTTATGATTACTACAGTTCGCATAACTATTACTATGATTATTACGACTATTATGACTGTTGCTATGATTATTATGATTATTATTACGATTGTCATGATTGTTGTGGTTATTATGACGATTACTATGATTATTATGGTTGACAGTGTGGTTATTATGATTATCATTCAGATTATTATGGCCATTATGATTATTATCGTTTTTATGGCCATTATAATGGTTATTATGATTGTCTCCATGTATATTATGGTTATTATTATGATTATTACGATTATTATGGTTCCTAGTATGATTATGACGAATATTATGATCGTCACTAAGATTATTTTGGTGATTATGACTATTACGATTATTATGGCTATAATCACGATTATTAAGGTTATTTCCATGATAATTCTTATTATTATTTCGATGTTATGATTACTACAGTTAGCATAACTATTACTATGGTTATTACGACTATTGTGACTGTTGCCATGATTAGTATGATTATTATTACGATTGTTATGATTGTTGTGGCTATTATGACGATTACTATGATTATTATGGTCGATAGTGTGGTTATTATGATTATTATTTAGATTATTATGCCTATCATGGTTATTATGGCTTTCATGGCTATTATAATGGTTATTATGATTGCTTCCAAGTTTATTATGGTTATTATTATGATTACTATGATTATTATGCTTCATAGTATGATTATGACGTATATTATCATAATCACTAAGATTATTTTGTTGATTATGACTATTACGATTATTATGGATATAATAACGATTATCAATGTTATTTCCAAGGTAATTCTGTTTATTATTACGTTGTTATGATTATTAGAGTTAGTCTAACTATTACTATGATTATTACGGCTATTATGACTGTTGCTATGGTTATTATGGTTGTTATTACGATTGACATCATTGTTGTGGTTATTATGACGATTACTATGATTATTATGGTTGATAGTGTGGTTATTATGATTATTATTTAGATTATTATGCCTATCATGGTTTTTATGGCTTTCATGGCTATTATAATGGTTATTATGATTGCTTCCAAGTTTATTATGGTTATTATTATGATTATTATGGTTCATAGTATGATTATGACGTATATTCTGATCATCACTCAGATTATTCTGGTGATTATGACTATTACGATTATTATAGCTATAATAACGATTATTAAGGTTATTTCCATGATAATTCAGTTTATTGTTACGGTGTTATGATTATTACAGGTAGTATAACTATTACTATGATTATTACGGCTATTATGGCTGTTGCTATGATTATTATGGATGTTATTACGATTGAAATCATTGTTGTGGTTATTATGACGATTACTATGATTATTATGGGTGATAGTACGGTTGTTATGATTATTATTCAGATTATTAAGTCTATTATTATTATTATGGTTTTTATGGCTATTATAATGGTTATTATGATTGTTTCCAAGATTATTATTTTTATCATTATGATTATTATGATTATTATGTTTCATAGTATGATTATGACGTATATTATGGTCATCACTAAGATTATTCTGGTGGTTTTGACTATGACGATTATTATGGATATTATAACGATTACTAATGTTGTTTCCATGACAATTCTGTTTATTATTACGTTGTTATGATTATTACAGTTAGTCTAACTATTACTATGATTATTACGGCTATTATGATTAATGCTACTATTACCATAATTATTATTATGATTGCTATGATTTTTGTGGTTATTATGACGGTTACTATGATTATTATGGTTGATAGTACGGGTATTATGATTATCATTCAGATTATTATGGCTGTTATGATTGTTATGGTTTTTATGGCCATTATAATGTTTATTATGATTGTTTCCAAGTATATTATGGTTATTATTATGATTATTACGATTATTATGGTTCCTAGTATGATTATGACGAATATTAAGATCATCACTAAGATTATAATGGCTATTATGATTATTATGGTTTTAATGGCTATCATAATGGTTATTACGATTTTTCCAGGTTTATTATGTTTATTATTATGATTATTATGATTATTATGTTTTATAGTATGATTATGACGTATATTATGATCATCACTAAGATTATTCTGGTGATTATGACTATTACGATTATTATGGCTATAATAACGATTATTAAGGTTATTTCCATGATAATTCTGTTTATTACTACGTTGTTATGACTATTACAGTTAGTATAACTATTACTATGAGAATTACGGCTATTATGATTGTTTCTACGATTATCATAATTATTATTATGATTGTTATGATTGTTGTGGTTATTATGACGTTTACTATGATTATTATGGTTGATAGTATGGTTATTATGATTATCATTCAGATTATTATGGCTATTATGATTATTGTGCTTTTTATGGCCATTATAATGGTTATTATGATTATTATGTTTTATAGTATGATTATGACGCATATTACGATCATCACTAAGATTATTCTGGTGATTATGACTATTACGATTACTATGGCTATAATAACGGTTATTAATGTTATTTCCATCATAATTCTGTTTATTATTACGTTGTTATGATTATTAAAGTTAGTCTAACTATTACTATGATTATTACGGCTATTATGATTGATGCTACTATTACCATAATTATTATTATGATTGCTATGATTTTTGTGGTTATTATGACGGTTACTATGATTATTATGGTTGATAGTACGGTTATTATGATTATCATTCAGATTATTATGGCTGTTATGATTGTTATGGTTTTTATGGCCATTATAATGGTTATTATGATTGTTTCCAAGTATATTATGGTTATTATTATGATTATTACGATTATGATGGTTCCTAGTATGATTATGACGAATATTAAGATCATCACTAAGATTATAATGGCTATTATGATTATAATGGTTTTTATGGCTATCATAATGGTTAGTACGATTTTTCCAGGTTTATTATGGTTATTATTATGATTATTATGATTATTATGTTTTATAGTATGATTATGACGTATATTATGATCATCACTAAGATTATTCTGGTGATTATGACTATGACGATTATTATGGCTATAATAACGATTATTAAGGTTATTTCCATGATAATTCTGTTTATTACAACGTTGTTATGGCTATTACAGTTAGTATAACTATTACTATGATTATTGCGGCTATTATGATTGTTGCTACGATTATCATAATTATTATTATGATTGTTATGATTGTTGTGGTTATTATGACGTTTACTATGATTATTATGGTTGATAGTATGGTTATTATGATTATCATTCAGATTATTATGGCTATTATGATTATTGTGCTTTTTATGGCCATTATAATGGTTATTATGATTATTATGTTTTATAGTATGATTATGACGCATATTACGATCATCACTAAGATTATTCTGGTGATTATGACTATTACGATTACTATGGCTATAATAACGGTTATTAATGTTATTTCCATCATAATTCTGTTTATTACTACGTTGTTATGATTATTACAGTTAGTATAACTATTACTATGATTATTACGGCTATTATGATTGTTGCTACGATTATCATAATTATTATTATGATTGTTATGATTGTTGTGGTTATTATGTCGTTTACTATGATTATTATGGTTGATAGTATGGTTATTATGATTATCATTCAGATTATTATGGCTATTATGATTATTGTGGTTTTTATGGCCATTATAATGGTTATAATGATTATTATGTTTTATAGTATGATTATGACGCATATTTCGATCATCACAAAGATTATTCTGGTGATTATGACTATTACGATTATTATGGCTATAATAACGATTATTAAGGTTATTTCCATGATAATACTGTTTATTATTTCGACGTTATGAATACTACAGTTAGCATAACTATTACTATGATTATTACGACTATTATGACTGCTGCTATGATTAGTATGATTATTATTAAGATTGACATGATTCTTGTGGTTATTATGACGATTACTATGATTATTATGGGTGATAGTACGGTTGTTATGATTATTATTCAGATTATTAAGTCTATTATTATTATTATGGTTTTTATGGCTATTATAATGGTTATTATGATTGTTTCCAAGATTATTATTTTTATCATTATGATTATTATGATTATTATGTTTCATAGTATGATTATGACGTATATTATGGTCATCACTAAGATTATTCTGGTGGTTTTGACTATGACGATTATTATGGATATTATAACGATTGCTAATGTTGTTTCCATGACAATTCTGTTTATTATTACGTTGTTATGATTATTACAGTTAGTCTAACTATTACTATGATTATTACGGCTATTATGATTAATGCTACTATTACCATAATTATTATTATGATTGCTATGATTTTTGTGGTTATTATGACGGTTACTATGATTATTATGGTTGATAGTACGGTTATTATAATTACCATTCAGATTATTACGGCTATTATGATTATTATGGTTTTTATGGATATTATAATGGTTATTATGATTGTTTCCAAGTATATTATGGTTATTATTATGATTATTACGATTATTATGGTTCCTAGTATGATTATGACGAATATTAAGATCATCACTAAGATTATAATGGCTATTATGATTATTATGGTTTTAATGGATATCATAATGGTTATTACGATTTTTCCAGGTTTATTATGGTTATTATTATGATTATTATGATTATTATGTTTTATAGTATGATTATGACGTATATTATGATCATCACTAAGATTATTCTGGTGATTATGACTATGACAATTATTATGGCTATAATAACGATTATTAAGGTTATTTCCATGATAATTCTGTTTATTACAACGTTGTTATGGTTATTACAGTTAGTATAACTATTACTATGATTATTACGGCTATTATGATTGTTGCTACGATTATCATAATTATTATTATGATTGTTATGATTGTTGTGGTTAGTATGACGTTTACTATGATTATTATGGCTGATAGTATGGTTATTATGATTATCACGCAGATTATTATGGCTATTACGATTATTATGGTCTTTATGGCCATTATAATGGTTATTATGATTATTATGTTTTATAGTATGATTATGACGCATATTACGATCATCACTAAGATTATTCTGGTGATTATGACTATTACGAATACTATGGCTATAATAACGGTTATTAATGTTATTTCCATCATAATTCTGTTTATTATTACGTTGTTATGATTATTAAAGTTAGTCTAACTATTACTATGATTATTACGGCTATTATGATTGTTGCTACGATTATCATAATTATTATTATGATTGTTATGATTTTTGTGGTTATTGTGACGGTTACTATGATTATTATGGTTGATAATATGGTTATTATGATTATCATTCAGATTATTATGGCTATTATGATTATTATGGTCTTTATGGCCATTATAATGGTTATTATGATTGTTTCCAAGTATATTATGGTTATTATTATGATTATTACGTTTATTATGGTTCCTAGTATGATTACGACGAATATTATGATCATCACTAAGTTTATAATGGCTATTATGGTTATTATGGCTTCTATGGCTATCATAATGGTTATTACCATTTTTCCTGGTTCATTATGGTTATTATTATGATTATTATGATTATTATGTTTTATAGTATGATTATGACGTATATTATGATCATCACTAAGATTATTCTGGTGATTATGACTATTACGATTATTATGGCTATAATAACGATTATTAAGGTTATTTCCATGATAATTCTGTTTATTACTACGTTGTTATGATTATTACAGTTAGTATAACTATTACTATGATTATTACGGCTATTATGATTGTTGCTACGATTATCATAATTATTATTATGATTGTTATGATTGTTGTGGTTAGTATGACGTTTACTATGATTATTATGGCTGATAGTATGGTTATTATGATTATCATGCAGATTATTATGGCTATTACGATTATTATGGTCTTTATGGCCATTATAATGGTTAAGATGATTATTATGTTTTATAGTATGATTATGACGCATATTACGATCATCACTAAGATTATTCTGGTGATTATGACTATTACGAATACTATGGCTATAATAACGGTTATTAATGTTATTTCCATCATAATTCTGTTTATTATTACGTTGTTATGATTATTAAAGTTGGTCTAACTATTACTATGATTATTACGGCTATTATGATTGTTGCTACGATTATCATAATTATTATTATGATTGTTACGATTGTTGTGGTTAGTATGACGTTTACTATGATTATTATGGCTGATAGTATGGTTATTATGATTATCATGCAGATTATTATGGCTATTACGATTATTATGGTCTTTATGGCCATTATAATGGTTATTATGATTATTATGTTTTATAGTATGATTATGACGCATATTACGATCATCACTAAGATTACTCTGGTGATTATGACTATTACGAATACTATGGCTATAATAACGGTTATTAATGTTATTTCCATCATAATTCTGTTTATTATTACGTTGTTTTGATTATTACAGTTAGTCTAACTATTACTATGATTATTACAGCTATTATGATTGATGCTACTATTACCATAATTATTATTATGATTGCTATGATTTTTGTGGTTATTATGACGGTTACTATGATTATTATGGTTGATAGTACGGTTATTATGATTATCATTCAGATTATTATGGCTGTTATGATTGTTATGGTTTTTATGGCCATTATAATGGTTATTATGATTGTTTCCAAGTATATTATGGTTATTATTATGATTATTACGATTATTATGGTTCCTAGTATGATTATGACGAATATTAAGATCATCACTAAGATTATAATGGCTATTATGATTATTATGGTTTTTATGGCTATCATAATGGTTATTACGATTTTTCCAGGTTTATTATGGTTATTATTATGATTATTATGATTATTATGTTTTATAGTATGATTATGACGTATATTATGATCATCGTTCAGTTTATTCTGGTGATTATGACTATGACGATTATTATGGCTATAATAACGATTATTAAGGTTATTTCCATGATAATTCAGTTTATTACAACGTTGTTATGGTTATTACAGTTAGTATAACTATTACTATGATTATTACGGCTATTATGATTGTTGCTACGATTATCATAATTATTATTATGATTGTTATGATTGTTGTGGTTAGCATGACGTTTACTATGATTATTATGGCTTATAGTATGGTTATTATGATTATCATGCAGATTATTATGGCTATTACGATTATTATGGTCTTTATGGCCCTTATAATGGTTATTATGATTATTATGTTTTATGGTATGATTATGACGCATATTACGATCATCACTAAGATAATTCTGGTGATTATGACTATTACGAATACTATGGCTATAATAACGGTTATTAATGTTATTTCCATCATAATTCTGTTTATTATTACGTTGTTATGATTATTAAAGTTAGTCCAACTATTACTATGATTATTACGGCTATTATGATTGTTGCTACGATTATCATAATTACTATTATGATTGTTATAATTTTTGTGGTTATTATGGCGGTTACTATGATTATTATGGTTGATAATATGGTTATTATGATGATCATTTAGATTATTATGGCTATTACTATTATTATGGTTTTTATGGCTATTATAATGGTTATTATGATTGTTTCCAAGTTTATTATGGTTATCATTATGATTATTATGATTATTATGGTTCCTAGTATGATTATGACGAATATTAAGATCATCACTATGATTATAATGGCTATTATGATTATTATGGTTTTTATGGCTATCATAATGGTTATTACGATTTTTCCAGGTTTATTATGGCTATTATTATGATTATTATGATTATTATGTTTCATAGTATGATTATGACGTATATTATGATAATCGTTCAGTTTATTCTGGTGATTATGACTATGACGATTATTATGGCTATAATAACGATTATTAAGGTTATTTCCATGATAATTCTGTTTATTACTACGTTGTTATGATTATTACAGTTAGTATAACTATTACTATGATTATTATGGCTATTATGATTGTTGCTACGATTATCATAATTATTATTATGATTGTTATGATTGTTGTGGTTATTATGACGTTTACTATGATTATTATGGTTGATAGTATGGTTATTATGATTATCATTCAGATTATTATGGCTATTATGATTATTGTGCTTTTTATGGCCATTATAATGGTTATTATGATTATTATGTTTTATAGTATGATTATGACGCATATTACGATCATCACTAAGATTATTCTGGTGATTATGACTATTACGATTACTATGGCTATAATAACGGTTATTAATGTTATTTCCATCATAATTCTGTTTATTATTACGTTGTTATGATTATTAAAGTTAGTCTAACTATTACTATGATTATTACGGCTATTATGATTGATGCTACTATTACCATAATTATTATTATGATTGCTATGATTTTTGTGGTTATTATGACGGTTACTATGATTATTATGGTTGATAGTACGGTTATTATGATTATCATTCAGATTATTATGGCTGTTATGATTGTTATGGTTTTTATGGCCATTATAATGGTTATTATGATTGTTTCCAAGTATATTATGGTTATTATTATGATTATTACGATTATGATGGTTCCTAGTATGATTATGACGAATATTAAGATCATCACTAAGATTATAATGGCTATTATGATTATAATGGTTTTTATGGCTATCATAATGGTTAGTACGATTTTTCCAGGTTTATTATGGTTATTATTATGATTATTATGATTATTATGTTTTATAGTATGATTATGACGTATATTATGATCATCACTAAGATTATTCTGGTGATTATGACTATGACGATTATTATGGCTATAATAACGATTATTAAGGTTATTTCCATGATAATTCTGTTTATTACAACGTTGTTATGGCTATTACAGTTAGTATAACTATTACTATGATTATTGCGGCTATTATGATTGTTGCTACGATTATCATAATTATTATTATGATTGTTATGATTGTTGTGGTTATTATGACGTTTACTATGATTATTATGGTTGATAGTATGGTTATTATGATTATCATTCAGATTATTATGGCTATTATGATTATTGTGCTTTTTATGGCCATTATAATGGTTATTATGATTATTATGTTTTATAGTATGATTATGACGCATATTACGATCATCACTAAGATTATTCTGGTGATTATGACTATTACGATTACTATGGCTATAATAACGGTTATTAATGTTATTTCCATCATAATTCTGTTTATTACTACGTTGTTATGATTATTACAGTTAGTATAACTATTACTATGATTATTACGGCTATTATGATTGTTGCTACGATTATCATAATTATTATTATGATTGTTATGATTGTTGTGGTTATTATGTCGTTTACTATGATTATTATGGTTGATAGTATGGTTATTATGATTATCATTCAGATTATTATGGCTATTATGATTATTGTGGTTTTTATGGCCATTATAATGGTTATAATGATTATTATGTTTTATAGTATGATTATGACGCATATTTCGATCATCACAAAGATTATTCTGGTGATTATGACTATTACGATTATTATGGCTATAATAACGATTATTAAGGTTATTTCCATGATAATACTGTTTATTATTTCGACGTTATGAATACTACAGTTAGCATAACTATTACTATGATTATTACGACTATTATGACTGCTGCTATGATTAGTATGATTATTATTAAGATTGACATGATTCTTGTGGTTATTATGACGATTACTATGATTATTATGGGTGATAGTACGGTTGTTATGATTATTATTCAGATTATTAAGTCTATTATTATTATTATGGTTTTTATGGCTATTATAATGGTTATTATGATTGTTTCCAAGATTATTATTTTTATCATTATGATTATTATGATTATTATGTTTCATAGTATGATTATGACGTATATTATGGTCATCACTAAGATTATTCTGGTGGTTTTGACTATGACGATTATTATGGATATTATAACGATTGCTAATGTTGTTTCCATGACAATTCTGTTTATTATTACGTTGTTATGATTATTACAGTTAGTCTAACTATTACTATGATTATTACGGCTATTATGATTAATGCTACTATTACCATAATTATTATTATGATTGCTATGATTTTTGTGGTTATTATGACGGTTACTATGATTATTATGGTTGATAGTACGGTTATTATAATTACCATTCAGATTATTACGGCTATTATGATTATTATGGTTTTTATGGATATTATAATGGTTATTATGATTGTTTCCAAGTATATTATGGTTATTATTATGATTATTACGATTATTATGGTTCCTAGTATGATTATGACGAATATTAAGATCATCACTAAGATTATAATGGCTATTATGATTATTATGGTTTTAATGGATATCATAATGGTTATTACGATTTTTCCAGGTTTATTATGGTTATTATTATGATTATTATGATTATTATGTTTTATAGTATGATTATGACGTATATTATGATCATCACTAAGATTATTCTGGTGATTATGACTATGACAATTATTATGGCTATAATAACGATTATTAAGGTTATTTCCATGATAATTCTGTTTATTACAACGTTGTTATGGTTATTACAGTTAGTATAACTATTACTATGATTATTACGGCTATTATGATTGTTGCTACGATTATCATAATTATTATTATGATTGTTATGATTGTTGTGGTTAGTATGACGTTTACTATGATTATTATGGCTGATAGTATGGTTATTATGATTATCACGCAGATTATTATGGCTATTACGATTATTATGGTCTTTATGGCCATTATAATGGTTATTATGATTATTATGTTTTATAGTATGATTATGACGCATATTACGATCATCACTAAGATTATTCTGGTGATTATGACTATTACGAATACTATGGCTATAATAACGGTTATTAATGTTATTTCCATCATAATTCTGTTTATTATTACGTTGTTATGATTATTAAAGTTAGTCTAACTATTACTATGATTATTACGGCTATTATGATTGTTGCTACGATTATCATAATTATTATTATGATTGTTATGATTTTTGTGGTTATTGTGACGGTTACTATGATTATTATGGTTGATAATATGGTTATTATGATTATCATTCAGATTATTATGGCTATTATGATTATTATGGTCTTTATGGCCATTATAATGGTTATTATGATTGTTTCCAAGTATATTATGGTTATTATTATGATTATTACGTTTATTATGGTTCCTAGTATGATTACGACGAATATTATGATCATCACTAAGTTTATAATGGCTATTATGGTTATTATGGCTTCTATGGCTATCATAATGGTTATTACCATTTTTCCTGGTTCATTATGGTTATTATTATGATTATTATGATTATTATGTTTTATAGTATGATTATGACGTATATTATGATCATCACTAAGATTATTCTGGTGATTATGACTATTACGATTATTATGGCTATAATAACGATTATTAAGGTTATTTCCATGATAATTCTGTTTATTACTACGTTGTTATGATTATTACAGTTAGTATAACTATTACTATGATTATTACGGCTATTATGATTGTTGCTACGATTATCATAATTATTATTATGATTGTTATGATTGTTGTGGTTAGTATGACGTTTACTATGATTATTATGGCTGATAGTATGGTTATTATGATTATCATGCAGATTATTATGGCTATTACGATTATTATGGTCTTTATGGCCATTATAATGGTTAAGATGATTATTATGTTTTATAGTATGATTATGACGCATATTACGATCATCACTAAGATTATTCTGGTGATTATGACTATTACGAATACTATGGCTATAATAACGGTTATTAATGTTATTTCCATCATAATTCTGTTTATTATTACGTTGTTATGATTATTAAAGTTGGTCTAACTATTACTATGATTATTACGGCTATTATGATTGTTGCTACGATTATCATAATTATTATTATGATTGTTACGATTGTTGTGGTTAGTATGACGTTTACTATGATTATTATGGCTGATAGTATGGTTATTATGATTATCATGCAGATTATTATGGCTATTACGATTATTATGGTCTTTATGGCCATTATAATGGTTATTATGATTATTATGTTTTATAGTATGATTATGACGCATATTACGATCATCACTAAGATTACTCTGGTGATTATGACTATTACGAATACTATGGCTATAATAACGGTTATTAATGTTATTTCCATCATAATTCTGTTTATTATTACGTTGTTTTGATTATTACAGTTAGTCTAACTATTACTATGATTATTACAGCTATTATGATTGATGCTACTATTACCATAATTATTATTATGATTGCTATGATTTTTGTGGTTATTATGACGGTTACTATGATTATTATGGTTGATAGTACGGTTATTATGATTATCATTCAGATTATTATGGCTGTTATGATTGTTATGGTTTTTATGGCCATTATAATGGTTATTATGATTGTTTCCATGTTTATTATGGTTATCATTATGATTATTATGATTATTATGGTTCCTAGTATGATTATGACGAATATTAAGATCATCACTATGATTATAATGGCTATTATGATTATTATGGTTTTTATGGCTATCATAATGGTTATTACGATTTTTCCAGGTTTATTATGGCTATTATTATGATTATTATGATTATTATGTTTCATAGTATGATTATGACGTATATTATGATAATCGTTCAGTTTATTCTGGTGATTATGACTATGACGATTATTATGGCTATAATAACGATTATTAAGGTTATTTCCATGATAATTCTGTTTATTACTACGTTGTTATGATTATTACAGTTAGTATAACTATTACTATGATTATTATGGCTATTATGATTGTTGCTACGATTATCATAATTATTATTATGATTGTTATGATTGTTGTGGTTATTATGACGTTTACTATGATTATTATGGTTGATAGTATGGTTATTATGATTATCATTCAGATTATTATGGCTATTATGATTATTGTGCTTTTTATGGCCATTATAATGGTTATTATGATTATCATGTTTTATAGTATGAT
Organism: Calliopsis andreniformis; assembly: GCF_051401765.1. Taxonomy (NCBI): domain Eukaryota; kingdom Metazoa; phylum Arthropoda; class Insecta; order Hymenoptera; family Andrenidae; genus Calliopsis; species Calliopsis andreniformis. The sequence goes on from NW_027480656.1 coordinate 486,491, forward strand.
TATGACGCATATTACGATCATCACTAAGATTATTCTGGTGATTATGACTATTTCGATTACTATGGCTATAATAACGGTTATTAATGTTATTTCCGTCATAATTCTGTTTATTATTACGTTGTTATGATTATTAAAGTTAGTCTAACTATTACTATGATTATTACGGCTATTATGATTGTTGCTACAATTATCATAATTAGTATTATGATTGTTATGATTTTTGTGGTTATTATGACGGTTGCTATGATTATTATGGTTGATAATATGGTTATTATGATGATCATTTAGATTATTATGGCTATTACTATTATTATGGCTTTTATGGCTATTATAATGGTTATTATGACTGTTTCCAAGTTTATTATGGTTATCATTGTGATTATTATGATTATTATGGTTCCTAGTAAGATTATGACGAATATTAAGATCATCACTAAGATTACAATGGCTGTTATGATTATTATGGTTTTTATGGCTATCATAATGGTTATTACGATATTTCCAGGTTTATTATGGTTATTATTATGATTATTATGATTATTATGTTTCATAGTATGATTATGACGTATATTATGATGATCGTTCAGTTTATTCTGGTGATTATGACTATGACGATTATTATGGCTATAATAACGATTATTAAGGTTATTTCCATGCTAATTATGTTTATGACTACGTTGTTATGATTATTACAGTTAGTATATCAATTACTATAATTATTACGGCTATTATGACTGTTGCTATGATTATTATAATTGTTGTTAAGATTGTTATGATTGCTGTGGTTATTAAGACGATTACTATGATAGTGTGGTTATTATGATTATCATTTAGATTAATATGCCTATTATGGTTATTATGGTTTGTATGTCTATTATAATGGGTATTATAATTGCTTCCAGGTTTATTATGGTTATTATTATGATTATTACGATTATTATGTTTCATAGTGTGATTATGACGAATATTATGATCATCACTACGATTATTCTGGTGATTATGATTATTACGATTATTATGGCTATAATAACGATTATTAAGGTTATTTCCATGATAATTCTGTTTATTATTTCGATGTTATGATTACTACAGTTAGCATAACTATTAGTATGATTATTACGGCTATTATGACTGTTGCTATGATCATTATGGATTTTATTACGTTTGACATCATTGTTGTGATTATTATGACGATTACTATGATTATTATGGGTGATAGTACGGTTGTTATGATTATTATTTAGATTATTAAGTCTATTATTATTATTATGGTTTTTATTGCCATTATAATGGTTATTATGATTGTTTCCAAGATTATTATTTTTATCATTATGATTATTATGATTATTATGTTTCATAGTATGATTATGACGTATATTATGGTCATCACTAAGATTATTCTGGTGGTTTTGACTATGACGATTATTATGGCTATAATAACGATTATTAAGGTTATTTCCATGGTAATTCTGCTTGTTATGACGTTGTTATGATTATTATAGTTTGTCTAACTATTACTATGATTATTACGGCTATAATGATTGTTGCTACGATTATCATAGTTATTATTATGATTGTTGTGATTTTTGTGGTTATTATGACGGTTACTATGATTATTATGGTTTATAGTACAGTTATTATGATTATCATTCAGATTATTATGGCTATTATGATTATTATGGTTTTTATGGCTATTACAAGGTTTATTAAGATTCTTTCCAAGATTATTATGGTTCTTATTATGATTATTATGATTGTTATGTATCATAGTATGATTATGACGTATATTATCATAATCACAAAGATTATTCTGGTGATTATGACTATTACGTTTATTATGGCTATAATAACGATTATTAAGGTTATTTCCATGATAATTCTGTTTATTATTTCGATGTTATGATTACTACAGTTAGCGTAACTACTACTATGATTATTACGACTATTATGATTGTTGCTATGATTTTTATGATTATTATTACGATTGTTATGATTGTTGAGGTTATTATGACGATTACTATGATTATTATGGTTGATAGTATAGTTACTATGATTATCATGCAGATTATTATGGCTATTACGATTATTATGGCTTTTATGGCCATTATAATGGTTATTATGATTGTTTCCAAGTTTATTATGGTTATTATTATGATTATTACGATTATTATGTTTCATGGTGTGATTATGACGAATATTATGATCATCACTAAGATTATTCTGGTGATTATGACTATTACGATTATTATGGCTATAATAACGATTATTAAGGTTATTTCCATGATAATTCTGTTTATTACTACGTTGTTATGATTATTACAGTTAGTATAACTATTACTATGATTATTACGGCTATTATGATTGTTGCTACGATTATCATAATTATTATTATGATTGTTATGATTGTTGTGGTTATTATGACTTTTACTATGATTATTATGGTTGATAGTATGGTTATTATGATTATCATTCAGATTATTATGGCTATTATGATTATTGTGTTTTTTATGGCCATTAGAATGGTTATTATGATTATTATGTTTTATAGCATGATTATGACGTATATTATGATCATCACTAAGATTATTCTGGTGGTTTAGACTATGACGATTATTATGGCTATAATAACGTTTATTAATGTTATTTCCAAGGTAATTCTGTGTATTATTACGTTGGTATGATTATTAGAGTTAGTCTAACTATTACTACGATTATTACGGCTATTATGATTGTTGCTACTATTATCATAGTTATTATTATGATTGCTATGATTGTTGTGGTTATTATGACGATTACTATGATTATTATGGTTGATAGTGTGGTTATTATGATTATTATTAAGATTATTATGGCTGTTACGTTTATTATGCTGTTTATGGCCATTATAATGGTTATTATGATTGCTTCCAAGTTTATTATGGTTATTATTATGATTATTATGATTATTATGTATCATAGTATGATTATGACGAATATTATGATCATCACTAAGATTATTCTGGTGGTTTTGACTATGACGATTATTATGGGTATAATAACGGTTATTAATGTTATTTCCAAGGTAATTGTGTTTATTATTACGTTGTTATGATTATTAGAGTTAGTCTAACTATTACTACGATTATTACGGCTATTATGATTGTTGCTACGATTATCATAGTTGTTATTATGATTGCTATGGTTTTTGTGGTTATTATGACGGTTACTATGATTATTATGCTTGATAGTATGGTTATTATGATGATCATTTAGATTATTATGGCTATTACTATTATTATGGCTTTTATGGCTATTATAATGGTTATTATGATTGTTTCCAAGTTTATTATGGTTTCCATTATGATTATTATGATTATTATGTTTCACAGTATGATTATGACGAATATTATGATCATCACTAAGATTATTCTGGTGATTATGTCTATCACGATTATTATGGCTATAATAATGATTATTAAGGTTATTTCGATGATTATTCTGTTTATTATAACGATGTTATGATTATTACAGTTAGTATAACTATTACTACGATTATTACGACTATTATGACTGTTGCTATGAGTATTATGATTATTATTACGATTGTTATGATTGTTGTGGTTATTATGACGATTACTATGATTATTATAGTTGACAGTGTGGTTATTATGAATATCATTTAGATTATTTAGGCTATTACTATTATTATGGTTTTCATGGCTATTATAATGGTTATTATGATTGTTTCCAAGTGTATTATGGTTATCATTATGATTATTATGATTATTATGGTTCCTGGTATGATTATGACGAATATTAAGATCATCACTAAGATTATAATGGCTATTATGATTATTATGGTTTTAATGGCTATCATAATGGTTATTACGATTTTTCCAGGTTTATTATGTTTATTATTATGATTATTATGATTATTATGTTTTATAGTATGATTATGACGTATATTATGATCATCACTAAGATTATTCTGGTGATTATGACTATTACGATTATTATGGCTATAATAACGATTATTAAGGTTATTTCCATGATAATTCTGTTTATTACTACGTTGTTATGACTATTACAGTTAGTATAACTATTACTATGAGAATTACGGCTATTATGATTGTTTCTACGATTATCATAATTATTATTATGATTGTTATGATTGTTGTGGTTATTATGACGTTTACTATGATTATTATGGTTGATAGTATGGTTATTATGATTATCATTCAGATTATTATGGCTATTATGATTATTGTGCTTTTTATGGCCATTATAATGGTTATTATGATTATTATGTTTTATAGTATGATTATGACGCATATTACGATCATCACTAAGATTATTCTGGTGATTATGACTATTACGATTACTATGGCTATAATAACGGTTATTAATGTTATTTCCATCATAATTCTGTTTATTATTACGTTGTTATGATTATTAAAGTTAGTCTAACTATTACTATGATTATTACGGCTATTATGATTGATGCTACTATTACCATAATTATTATTATGATTGCTATGATTTTTGTGGTTATTATGACGGTTACTATGATTATTATGGTTGATAGTACGGTTATTATGATTATCATTCAGATTATTATGGCTGTTATGATTGTTATGGTTTTTATGGCCATTATAATGGTTATTATGATTGTTTCCAAGTATATTATGGTTATTATTATGATTATTACGATTATGATGGTTCCTAGTATGATTATGACGAATATTAAGATCATCACTAAGATTATAATGGCTATTATGATTATAATGGTTTTTATGGCTATCATAATGGTTAGTACGATTTTTCCAGGTTTATTATGGTTATTATTATGATTATTATGATTATTATGTTTTATAGTATGATTATGACGTATATTATGATCATCACTAAGATTATTCTGGTGATTATGACTATGACGATTATTATGGCTATAATAACGATTATTAAGGTTATTTCCATGATAATTCTGTTTATTACAACGTTGTTATGGCTATTACAGTTAGTATAACTATTACTATGATTATTGCGGCTATTATGATTGTTGCTACGATTATCATAATTATTATTATGATTGTTATGATTGTTGTGGTTATTATGACGTTTACTATGATTATTATGGTTGATAGTATGGTTATTATGATTATCATTCAGATTATTATGGCTATTATGATTATTGTGCTTTTTATGGCCATTATAATGGTTATTATGATTATTATGTTTTATAGTATGATTATGACGCATATTACGATCATCACTAAGATTATTCTGGTGATTATGACTATTACGATTACTATGGCTATAATAACGGTTATTAATGTTATTTCCATCATAATTCTGTTTATTACTACGTTGTTATGATTATTACAGTTAGTATAACTATTACTATGATTATTACGGCTATTATGATTGTTGCTACGATTATCATAATTATTATTATGATTGTTATGATTGTTGTGGTTATTATGTCGTTTACTATGATTATTATGGTTGATAGTATGGTTATTATGATTATCATTCAGATTATTATGGCTATTATGATTATTGTGGTTTTTATGGCCATTATAATGGTTATAATGATTATTATGTTTTATAGTATGATTATGACGCATATTTCGATCATCACAAAGATTATTCTGGTGATTATGACTATTACGATTATTATGGCTATAATAACGATTATTAAGGTTATTTCCATGATAATACTGTTTATTATTTCGACGTTATGAATACTACAGTTAGCATAACTATTACTATGATTATTACGACTATTATGACTGCTGCTATGATTAGTATGATTATTATTAAGATTGACATGATTCTTGTGGTTATTATGACGATTACTATGATTATTATGGGTGATAGTACGGTTGTTATGATTATTATTCAGATTATTAAGTCTATTATTATTATTATGGTTTTTATGGCTATTATAATGGTTATTATGATTGTTTCCAAGATTATTATTTTTATCATTATGATTATTATGATTATTATGTTTCATAGTATGATTATGACGTATATTATGGTCATCACTAAGATTATTCTGGTGGTTTTGACTATGACGATTATTATGGATATTATAACGATTGCTAATGTTGTTTCCATGACAATTCTGTTTATTATTACGTTGTTATGATTATTACAGTTAGTCTAACTATTACTATGATTATTACGGCTATTATGATTAATGCTACTATTACCATAATTATTATTATGATTGCTATGATTTTTGTGGTTATTATGACGGTTACTATGATTATTATGGTTGATAGTACGGTTATTATAATTACCATTCAGATTATTACGGCTATTATGATTATTATGGTTTTTATGGATATTATAATGGTTATTATGATTGTTTCCAAGTATATTATGGTTATTATTATGATTATTGCGATTATTATGGTTCCTAGTATGATTATGACGAATATTAAGATCATCACTAAGATTATAATGGCTATTATGATTATTATGGTTTTAATGGATATCATAATGGTTATTACGATTTTTCCAGGTTTATTATGGTTATTATTATGATTATTATGATTATTATGTTTTATAGTATGATTATGACGTATATTATGATCATCACTAAGATTATTCTGGTGATTATGACTATGACAATTATTATGGCTATAATAACGATTATTAAGGTTATTTCCATGATAATTCTGTTTATTACAACGTTGTTATGGTTATTACAGTTAGTATAACTATTACTATGATTATTACGGCTATTATGATTGTTGCTACGATTATCATAATTATTATTATGATTGTTATGATTGTTGTGGTTAGTATGACGTTTACTATGATTATTATGGCTGATAGTATGGTTATTATGATTATCACGCAGATTATTATGGCTATTACGATTATTATGGTCTTTATGGCCATTATAATGGTTATTATGATTATTATGTTTTATAGTATGATTATGACGCATATTACGATCATCACTAAGATTATTCTGGTGATTATGACTATTACGATTACTATGGCTATAATAACGGTTATTAATGTTATTTCCATCATAATTCTGTTTATTATTACGTTGTTATGATTATTAAAGTTAGTCTAACTATTACTATGATTATTACGGCTATTATGATTGATGCTACTATTACCATAATTATTATTATGATTGCTATGATTTTTGTGGTTATTATGACGGTTACTATGATTATTATGGTTGATAGTACGGTTATTATGATTATCATTCAGATTATTATGGCTGTTATGATTGTTATGGTTTTTATGGCCATTATAATGGTTATTATGATTGTTTCCAAGTATATTATGGTTATTATTATGATTATTACGATTATGATGGTTCCTAGTATGATTATGACGAATATTAAGATCATCACTAAGATTATAATGGCTATTATGATTATAATGGTTTTTATGGCTATCATAATGGTTAGTACGATTTTTCCAGGTTTATTATGGTTATTATTATGATTATTATGATTATTATGTTTTATAGTATGATTATGACGTATATTATGATCATCACTAAGATTATTCTGGTGATTATGACTATGACGATTATTATGGCTATAATAACGATTATTAAGGTTATTTCCATGATAATTCTGTTTATTACAACGTTGTTATGGCTATTACAGTTAGTATAACTATTACTATGATTATTGCGGCTATTATGATTGTTGCTACGATTATCATAATTATTATTATGATTGTTATGATTGTTGTGGTTATTATGACGTTTACTATGATTATTATGGTTGATAGTATGGTTATTATGATTATCATTCAGATTATTATGGCTATTATGATTATTGTGCTTTTTATGGCCATTATAATGGTTATTATGATTATTATGTTTTATAGTATGATTATGACGCATATTACGATCATCACTAAGATTATTCTGGTGATTATGACTATTACGATTACTATGGCTATAATAACGGTTATTAATGTTATTTCCATCATAATTCTGTTTATTACTACGTTGTTATGATTATTACAGTTAGTATAACTATTACTATGATTATTACGGCTATTATGATTGTTGCTACGATTATCATAATTATTATTATGATTGTTATGATTGTTGTGGTTATTATGTCGTTTACTATGATTATTATGGTTGATAGTATGGTTATTATGATTATCATTCAGATTATTATGGCTATTATGATTATTGTGGTTTTTATGGCCATTATAATGGTTATAATGATTATTATGTTTTATAGTATGATTATGACGCATATTTCGATCATCACAAAGATTATTCTGGTGATTATGACTATTACGATTATTATGGCTATAATAACGATTATTAAGGTTATTTCCATGATAATACTGTTTATTATTTCGACGTTATGAATACTACAGTTAGCATAACTATTACTATGATTATTACGACTATTATGACTGCTGCTATGATTAGTATGATTATTATTAAGATTGACATGATTCTTGTGGTTATTATGACGATTACTATGATTATTATGGGTGATAGTACGGTTGTTATGATTATTATTCAGATTATTAAGTCTATTATTATTATTATGGTTTTTATGGCTATTATAATGGTTATTATGATTGTTTCCAAGATTATTATTTTTATCATTATGATTATTATGATTATTATGTTTCATAGTATGATTATGACGTATATTATGGTCATCACTAAGATTATTCTGGTGGTTTTGACTATGACGATTATTATGGATATTATAACGATTGCTAATGTTGTTTCCATGACAATTCTGTTTATTATTACGTTGTTATGATTATTACAGTTAGTCTAACTATTACTATGATTATTACGGCTATTATGATTAATGCTACTATTACCATAATTATTATTATGATTGCTATGATTTTTGTGGTTATTATGACGGTTACTATGATTATTATGGTTGATAGTACGGTTATTATAATTACCATTCAGATTATTACGGCTATTATGATTATTATGGTTTTTATGGATATTATAATGGTTATTATGATTGTTTCCAAGTATATTATGGTTATTATTATGATTATTGCGATTATTATGGTTCCTAGTATGATTATGACGAATATTAAGATCATCACTAAGATTATAATGGCTATTATGATTATTATGGTTTTAATGGATATCATAATGGTTATTACGATTTTTCCAGGTTTATTATGGTTATTATTATGATTATTATGATTATTATGTTTTATAGTATGATTATGACGTATATTATGATCATCACTAAGATTATTCTGGTGATTATGACTATGACAATTATTATGGCTATAATAACGATTATTAAGGTTATTTCCATGATAATTCTGTTTATTACAACGTTGTTATGGTTATTACAGTTAGTATAACTATTACTATGATTATTACGGCTATTATGATTGTTGCTACGATTATCATAATTATTATTATGATTGTTATGATTGTTGTGGTTAGTATGACGTTTACTATGATTATTATGGCTGATAGTATGGTTATTATGATTATCACGCAGATTATTATGGCTATTACGATTATTATGGTCTTTATGGCCATTATAATGGTTATTATGATTATTATGTTTTATAGTATGATTATGACGCATATTACGATCATCACTAAGATTATTCTGGTGATTATGACTATTACGAATACTATGGCTATAATAACGGTTATTAATGTTATTTCCATCATAATTCTGATTATTATTACGTTGTTATGATTATTAAAGTTAGTCTAACTATTACTATGATTATTACGGCTATTATGATTGTTGCTACGATTATCATAATTATTATTATGATTGTTATGATTTTTGTGGTTATTGTGACGGTTACTATGATTATTATGGTTGATAATATGGTTATTATGATTATCATTCAGATTATTATGGCTATTATGATTATTATGGTCTTTATGGCCATTATAATGGTTATTATGATTGTTTCCAAGTATATTATGGTTATTATTATGATTATTACGTTTATTATGGTTCCTAGTATGATTACGACGAATATTATGATCATCACTAAGTTTATAATGGCTATTATGGTTATTATGGCTTCTATGGCTATCATAATGGTTATTACCATTTTTCCTGGTTCATTATGGTTATTATTATGATTATTATGATTATTATGTTTTATAGTATGATTATGACGTATATTATGATCATCACTAAGATTATTCTGGTGATTATGACTATTACGATTATTATGGCTATAATAACGATTATTAAGGTTATTTCCATGATAATTCTGTTTATTACTACGTTGTTATGATTATTACAGTTAGTATAACTATTACTATGATTATTACGGCTATTATGATTGTTGCTACGATTATCATAATTATTATTATGATTGTTATGATTGTTGTGGTTAGTATGACGTTTACTATGATTATTATGGCTGATAGTATGGTTATTATGATTATCATGCAGATTATTATGGCTATTACGATTATTATGGTCTTTATGGCCATTATAATGGTTAAGATGATTATTATGTTTTATAGTATGATTATGACGCATATTACGATCATCACTAAGATTATTCTGGTGATTATGACTATTACGAATACTATGGCTATAATAACGGTTATTAATGTTATTTCCATCATAATTCTGTTTATTATTACGTTGTTATGATTATTAAAGTTGGTCTAACTATTACTATGATTATTACGGCTATTATGATTGTTGCTACGATTATCATAATTATTATTATGATTGTTACGATTGTTGTGGTTAGTATGACGTTTACTATGATTATTATGGCTGATAGTATGGTTATTATGATTATCATGCAGATTATTATGGCTATTACGATTATTATGGTCTTTATGGCCATTATAATGGTTATTATGATTATTATGTTTTATAGTATGATTATGACGCATATTACGATCATCACTAAGATTACTCTGGTGATTATGACTATTACGAATACTATGGCTATAATAACGGTTATTAATGTTATTTCCATCATAATTCTGTTTATTATTACGTTGTTTTGATTATTACAGTTAGTCTAACTATTACTATGATTATTACAGCTATTATGATTGATGCTACTATTACCATAATTATTATTATGATTGCTATGATTTTTGTGGTTATTATGACGGTTACTATGATTATTATGGTTGATAGTACGGTTATTATGATTATCATTCAGATTATTATGGCTGTTATGATTGTTATGGTTTTTATGGCCATTATAATGGTTATTATGATTGTTTCCAAGTATATTATGGTTATTATTATGATTATTACGATTATTATGGTTCCTAGTATGATTATGACGAATATTAAGATCATCACTAAGATTATAATGGCTATTATGATTATTATGGTTTTTATGGCTATCATAATGGTTATTACGATTTTTCCAGGTTTATTATGGTTATTATTATGATTATTATGATTATTATGTTTTATAGTATGATTATGACGTATATTATGATCATCGTTCAGTTTATTCTGGTGATTATGACTATGACGATTATTATGGCTATAATAACGATTATTAAGGTTATTTCCATGATAATTCAGTTTATTACAACGTTGTTATGGTTATTACAGTTAGTATAACTATTACTATGATTATTACGGCTATTATGATTGTTGCTACGATTATCATAATTATTATTATGATTGTTATGATTGTTGTGGTTAGCATGACGTTTACTATGATTATTATGGCTTATAGTATGGTTATTATGATTATCATGCAGATTATTATGGCTATTACGATTATTATGGTCTTTATGGCCCTTATAATGGTTATTATGATTATTATGTTTTATGGTATGATTATGACGCATATTACGATCATCACTAAGATAATTCTGGTGATTATGACTATTACGAATACTATGGCTATAATAACGGTTATTAATGTTATTTCCATCATAATTCTGTTTATTATTACGTTGTTATGATTATTAAAGTTAGTCCAACTATTACTATGATTATTACGGCTATTATGATTGTTGCTACGATTATCATAATTACTATTATGATTGTTATAATTTTTGTGGTTATTATGGCGGTTACTATGATTATTATGGTTGATAATATGGTTATTATGATGATCATTTAGATTATTATGGCTATTACTATTATTATGGTTTTTATGGCTATTATAATGGTTATTATGATTGTTTCCAAGTTTATTATGGTTATCATTATGATTATTATGATTATTATGGTTCCTAGTATGATTATGACGAATATTAAGATCATCACTATGATTATAATGGCTATTATGATTATTATGGTTTTTATGGCTATCATAATGGTTATTACGATTTTTCCAGGTTTATTATGGCTATTATTATGATTATTATGATTATTATGTTTCATAGTATGATTATGACGTATATTATGATAATCGTTCAGTTTATTCTGGTGATTATGACTATGACGAATATTATGGCTATAATAACGATTATTAAGGTTATTTCCATGATAATTCTGTTTATTACTACGTTGTTATGATTATTACAGTTAGTATAACTATTACTATGATTATTATGGCTATTATGATTGTTGCTACGATTATCATAATTATTATTATGATTGTTATGATTGTTGTGGTTATTATGACGTTTACTATGATTATTATGGTTGATAGTATGGTTATTATGATTATCATTCAGATTATTATGGCTATTATGATTATTGTGCTTTTTATGGCCATTATAATGGTTATTATGATTATCATGTTTTATAGTATGATTATGACGCATATTACGATCATCACTAAGATTATTCTGGTGATTATGACTATTTCGATTACTATGGCTATAATAACGGTTATTAATGTTATTTCCGTCATAATTCTGTTTATTATTACGTTGTTATGATTATTAAAGTTAGTCTAACTATTACTATGATTATTACGGCTATTATGATTGTTGCTACAATTATCATAATTAGTATTATGATTGTTATGATTTTTGTGGTTATTATGACGGTTGCTATGATTATTATGGTTGATAATATGGTTATTATGATGATCATTTAGATTATTATGGCTATTACTATTATTATGGCTTTTATGGCTATTATAATGGTTATTATGACTGTTTCCAAGTTTATTATGGTTATCATTGTGATTATTATGATTATTATGGTTCCTAGTAAGATTATGACGAATATTAAGATCATCACTAAGATTACAATGGCTGTTATGATTATTATGGTTTTTATGGCTATCATAATGGTTATTACGATATTTCCAGGTTTATTATGGTTATTATTATGATTATTATGATTATTATGTTTCATAGTATGATTATGACGTATATTATGATGATCGTTCAGTTTATTCTGGTGATTATGACTATGACGATTATTATGGCTATAATAACGATTATTAAGGTTATTTCCATGCTAATTATGTTTATGACTACGTTGTTATGATTATTACAGTTAGTATATCAATTACTATAATTATTACGGCTATTATGACTGTTGCTATGATTATTATAATTGTTGTTAAGATTGTTATGATTGCTGTGGTTATTAAGACGATTACTATGATAGTGTGGTTATTATGATTATCATTTAGATTAATATGCCTATTATGGTTATTATGGTTTGTATGTCTATTATAATGGGTATTATAATTGCTTCCAGGTTTATTATGGTTATTATTATGATTATTACGATTATTATGTTTCATAGTGTGATTATGACGAATATTATGATCATCACTACGATTATTCTGGTGATTATGATTATTACGATTATTATGGCTATAATAACGATTATTAAGGTTATTTCCATGATAATTCTGTTTATTATTTCGATGTTATGATTACTACAGTTAGCATAACTATTAGTATGATTATTACGGCTATTATGACTGTTGCTATGATCATTATGGATTTTATTACGTTTGACATCATTGTTGTGATTATTATGACGATTACTATGATTATTATGGGTGATAGTACGGTTGTTATGATTATTATTTAGATTATTAAGTCTATTATTATTATTATGGTTTTTATTGCCATTATAATGGTTATTATGATTGTTTCCAAGATTATTATTTTTATCATTATGATTATTATGATTATTATGTTTCATAGTATGATTATGACGTATATTATGGTCATCACTAAGATTATTCTGGTGGTTTTGACTATGACGATTATTATGGCTATAATAACGATTATTAAGGTTATTTCCATGGTAATTCTGCTTGTTATGACGTTGTTATGATTATTATAGTTTGTCTAACTATTACTATGATTATTACGGCTATAATGATTGTTGCTACGATTATCATAGTTATTATTATGATTGTTGTGATTTTTGTGGTTATTATGACGGTTACTATGATTATTATGGTTTATAGTACAGTTATTATGATTATCATTCAGATTATTATGGCTATTATGATTATTATGGTTTTTATGGCTATTACAAGGTTTATTAAGATTCTTTCCAAGATTATTATGGTTCTTATTATGATTATTATGATTGTTATGTATCATAGTATGATTATGACGTATATTATCATAATCACAAAGATTATTCTGGTGATTATGACTATTACGTTTATTATGGCTATAATAACGATTATTAAGGTTATTTCCATGATAATTCTGTTTATTATTTCGATGTTATGATTACTACAGTTAGCGTAACTACTACTATGATTATTACGACTATTATGATTGTTGCTATGATTTTTATGATTATTATTACGATTGTTATGATTGTTGAGGTTATTATGACGATTACTATGATTATTATGGTTGATAGTATAGTTACTATGATTATCATGCAGATTATTATGGCTATTACGATTATTATGGCTTTTATGGCCATTATAATGGTTATTATGATTGTTTCCAAGTTTATTATGGTTATTATTATGATTATTACGATTATTATGTTTCATGGTGTGATTATGACGAATATTATGATCATCACTAAGATTATTCTGGTGATTATGACTATTACGATTATTATGGCTATAATAACGATTATTAAGGTTATTTCCATGATAATTCTGTTTATTACTACGTTGTTATGATTATTACAGTTAGTATAACTATTACTATGATTATTACGGCTATTATGATTGTTGCTACGATTATCATAATTATTATTATGATTGTTATGATTGTTGTGGTTATTATGACTTTTACTATGATTATTATGGTTGATAGTATGGTTATTATGATTATCATTCAGATTATTATGGCTATTATGATTATTGTGTTTTTTATGGCCATTAGAATGGTTATTATGATTATTATGTTTTATAGCATGATTATGACGTATATTATGATCATCACTAAGATTATTCTGGTGGTTTAGACTATGACGATTATTATGGCTATAATAACGTTTATTAATGTTATTTCCAAGGTAATTCTGTGTATTATTACGTTGGTATGATTATTAGAGTTAGTCTAACTATTACTACGATTATTACGGCTATTATGATTGTTGCTACTATTATCATAGTTATTATTATGATTGCTATGATTGTTGTGGTTATTATGACGATTACTATGATTATTATGGTTGATAGTGTGGTTATTATGATTATTATTAAGATTATTATGGCTGTTACGTTTATTATGCTGTTTATGGCCATTATAATGGTTATTATGATTGCTTCCAAGTTTATTATGGTTATTATTATGATTATTATGATTATTATGTATCATAGTATGATTATGACGAATATTATGATCATCACTAAGATTATTCTGGTGGTTTTGACTATGACGATTATTATGGGTATAATAACGGTTATTAATGTTATTTCCAAGGTAATTCTGTTTATTATTACGTTGTTATGATTATTAGAGTTAGTCTAACTATTACTACGATTATTACGGCTATTATGATTGTTGCTACGATTATCATAGTTGTTATTATGATTGCTATGGTTTTTGTGGTTATTATGACGGTTACTATGATTATTATGCTTGATAGTATGGTTATTATGATGATCATTTAGATTATTATGGCTATTACTATTATTATGGCTTTTATGGCTATTATAATGGTTATTATGATTGTTTCCAAGTTTATTATGGTTTCCATTATGATTATTATGATTATTATGTTTCACAGTATGATTATGACGAATATTATGATCATCACTAAGATTATTCTGGTGATTATGTCTATCACGATTATTATGGCTATAATAATGATTATTAAGGTTATTTCGATGATTATTCTGTTTATTATAACGATGTTATGATTATTACAGTTAGTATAACTATTACTACGATTATTACGACTATTATGACTGTTGCTATGAGTATTATGATTATTATTACGATTGTTATGATTGTTGTGGTTATTATGACGATTACTATGATTATTATAGTTGACAGTGTGGTTATTATGAATATCATTTAGATTATTATGGCTATTACTATTATTATGGTTTTCATGGCTATTATAATGGTTATTATGATTGTTTCCAAGTGTATTATGGTTATCATTATGATTATTATGATTATTATGGTTCCTGGTATGATTATGACGAATATTAAGATCATCACTAAGATTATAATGGCTATTATGATTATTATGGTTTTTGTGGCTATCATAATGGTTATTACGATTTTTCCAGGTTTATTATGGTTATTATTATGATTATTATGATTATTATGTTTTATAGTATGATTATGACGTATATTATGATCATCACTAAGATTATTCTGGAGATTATAACAATGACGATTATTATGGCTATAATAACGATTATTAAGGATATTTCCATGATAATTCTGTTTATTACTACGTTGTTATGGTTATTACAGTTAGTACAACTATTGATATGATTATTACGGCTGTTATGATTGTTGCTACGATTATCATAATTATTATTATGATTGTTACGATTGTTGTGGTTATTATGACGTTTACTATGATTATTATGGTTGATAGTATGGTTATTATGATTATCATTCAGATTATTATGGCTATTATGATTATTGTGGTTTTTATGGCCATTATAATGGTTATTATGATTATTATGTTTTATAGTATGATTATGACGCATATTACGATCATCACTAAGATTATTCTCGTGATTATGACTAGTACGATTACTATGGCTATAATAAAGGTTATTAATGTTATTTCGATCATAATTCTGTTTATTATTACGTTGTTATGATTATTAAAGTTAGTCTAACTATTACTATGATTATTACGGCTATTATGATTGATGCTACTATTACCATAATTATTATTATGATTGCTATGATTTTTGTGGTTATTATGACGGTTACTATGATTATTATGGTTGATAGTACGGTTATTATGATTATCATTCAGATTATTATGGCTGTTATGATTGTTATGGTTTTTATGGCCATTATAATGGTTATTATGATTGTTTCCAAGTATATTATGGTTATTATTATGATTATTACGATTATTATGGTTCCTAGTATGATTATGACGAATATTAAGATCATCACTATGATTATAATGGCTATTATGATTATAATGGTTTTTATGGCTATCATAATGGTTAGTACGATTTTTCCTGGTTTATTATGGTTATTATTATGATTATTATGTTTTATAGTATGATTATGACGTATATTATGATCATCACTAAGATTATTCTGGTGATTATGACTATGACGATTATTATGGCTATAATAACGATTATTATGGTTATTTCCATGATAATTCTGTTTATTACAACGTTGTTATGGTTATTACAGTTAGTATAACTATTACTATGATTATTACGGCTATTATGATTGTTGCTACGATTATCATAATTATTATTATGATTGTTATGATTGTTGTGGTTAGTATGACGTTTACTATGATTATTATGGCTGATAGTATGGTTATTATGATTATCATGCAGATTATTATGGCTATTACGATTATTATGGTCTTTATGGCCATTATAATGGTTATTATGATTATTATGTTTTATAGTATGGTTATGACGCATATTACGATCATCACTAAGATTATTCTGGTGATTATGACTATTACGAATACTATGGCTATAATAACGGTTATTAATGTTATTTCCATCATAATTCTGTTTATTATTACGTTGTTATGATTATTAAAGTTAGTCTAACTATTACTATGATTATTACGGCTATTATGATTGTTGCTACGATTATCATAATTATTATTATGATTGTTATGATTTTTGTGGTTATTATGACGGTTACTATGATTATTATGGTTGATAATATGGTTATTATGATGATCATTTAGATTATTATGGCTATTACTATTATTATGGTTTTTATGGCTATTATAATGGTTATTATGATTGTTTCCAAGTTTATTATGGTTATCATTATGATTATTATGATTATTATGGTTCCTAGTATGATTATGACGAATATTAAGATCATCACTAAGATTATAATGGCTATTATGATTATTATGGTTTTTATGGCTATCATAATGGTTATTACGATTTTTCCAGGTTTATTATGGTTATTATTATGATTATTATGATTATTATGTTTCATAGTATGATTATGACGTATATTATGATAATCGTTCAGTTTATTCTGGTGATTATGACTATGACGATTATTATGGCTATAATAACGATTATTAATGTTATTTCCATGATAATTCTGTTTATGACTACGTTGTTATGATTATTACAGTTAGTATATCAATTACTATAATTATTACGGCTATTATAACTGTTGCTACGATTATCATAATTATTATTATGATTGTTATGATTGTCGTGGTTATTATGACGGTTACCATGATTATTATAGTTGATAGTATGGTTATTATGATTATCATTCAGATTATTATGGCTATTATGATTATTATGGTCTTTATGGCCATTATAATGGTTATTATGATAGTTTCCAAGTTTATTATGGTTATCATTATGATTATTATGATTATTATGTTTCACAGTGTGATTATGACGAATATTATGATCATCACTAAGATTATTCTGGTGATTATGTCTATCACGATTATTATGGCTATAATAATGATTATTAAGGTTACTTCGATGATTATTCTGGTTATTATAACGATGTTATAATTATTACAGTTAGTAAAACTATTACTATGATCATTACGGCTATTATGATTGTTGCTATGATTATTAGGATTATTACTACGATTGTTATGATTGTTGTGGTTATTATGTCGGTTACTATGATTATTATGGTTGATAGTTTGGTTATTATAATTATCATTCAGATTGTTACGGCTATTATGATTATTATGGTTTTTATGGCTTTTACAATGGTAATTATGATTGTTTCCACGTTTATTGTTGTTATTATTATGATTATTAATATTATTGTGTTTCATGTATGATTATGATTATTATTATGGTCATCACTGAGATTATTATGGTGATATGACTATTACGATTATTATGGCTATAATAACGATTATTAAGGTTATTTCCATGATAATTCTGTTTATGACTACGTTGTTACGATTATTACAGTTAGTATATCAATTACTATAATTATTACGGCTATTATGACTGTTGCTACGATTATCATAATTATTATTATGATTGTTATGATTGTTGTGGTTGTTATGACGGTTGCTATGATTGTTATAGTTGATAGTATGGTTATTATGATTATCATTCAGATTATTATGGCTATTATGATTATTATGGTCTTTATGGCCATTATAATGGTTATTATGATTGTTTCCAAGTATATTATGGTTATTATTATGATTATTACGATTATTATGGTTCCTAGTATGATTACGACGAATATTATGATCATCACTAAGTTTATAATGGCTATTATGGTTATTATGGCTTCTATGGCTATCATAATGGTTATTACCATTTTTCCTGGTTCATTATGGTTATTATTATGATTATTATGATTATTATGTTTTATAGTATGATTATGACGTATATTATGATCATCACTAAGATTATTCTGGTGATTATGGCTATTACGATTATTATGGTTACAATAACGGTTATAAAGGTTATTTCCATGGCAATTCTGTTTATTACTACGATGTTATGATTATTACAGTTAGTATAACTATTACTATGATTATTGCGGCTATTATGATTGTTGCTCTGATTATTAGGATTATTACTACGATTGTTATGATTGTAGTGGTTATTATGGCGGTTACTATGATTATTATGGTTGATAGTATGGTTATTATAATTACCATTCAGATTATTACGGCTATTATGATTATTATGGTTTTTATGGATATTATAATGGTTATTATGATTGTCTCCAAGTATATTATGGTTATTATTATGATTATTACGATTATTATGGTTCCTAGTATGATTATGACGAATATTAAGATCATCACTAAGATTATAATGGCTATTATGATTATTATCGTTTTAATGGATATCATAATGGTTATTACGATTTTTCCAGGTTTATTATGGTTATTATTATGATTATTATGATTATTATGTTTTATAGTATGATTATGACGTATATTATGATCATCACTAAGATTATTCTGGTGATTATGACTATTACGATTATTATGGCTATAATAACGATCATTAAGGTTATTTCCATGATAATTCTGTTTATTACTACGTTGTTATGATTATTACAGTTAGTATAAATATTACTATGATTATTACGGCTATTATGATTGTTGCTACGATTATCATAATTATTATTATGATTGTTATGATTGTTGTGGTTATTATGTCGTTTACTATGATTATTATGGTTGATAGTATGGTTATTATGATTATCATTCAGATTATTATGGCTATTATGATTATTGCGGTTTTTATGGCCATTATAATGGTTATTATGATTATTATGTTTTATAGTATGATTATGACGCATATTTCGATCATCACAAAGATTATTCTGGTGATTATGACTATTACGATTATTATGGCTATAATAACGATTATTAAGGTTATTTCCATGATAATACTGTTTATTATTTCGACGTTATGAATACTACAGTTAGCATAACTATTACTATGATTATTACGACTATTATGACTGCTGCTATGATTAGTATGATTATTATTAAGATTGACATGATTCTTGTGGTTATTATGACGATTACTATGATTATTATGGGTGATAGTACGGTTGTTATGATTATTATTCAGATTAATAAGTCTATTATTATTATTATGGTTTTTATGGCTATTATAATGGTTATTATGATTGTTTCCAAGATTATTATTTTTATCATTATGATTATTATGATTATTATGTTTCATAGTATGATTATGACGTATATTATGGTCATCACTAAGATTATTCTGGTGGTTTTGACTATGACGATTATTATGGATATTATAACGATCATTAAGGTTATTTCCATGATAATTCTGTTTATTACTACGTTGTTATGATTATTACAGTTAGTATATCAATTACTATAATTATTACGGCTATTATGACTGTTGCTACGATGATCATAATTATTATTATGATTGTTATGATTGTTGTGGTTATTATGACGGTTGCTGTGATTGTTATAGTTGATAGTATGGTTATTATGATTATCATGCAGATTATTATGGCTATTACGATTATTATGGTCTTTATGGCCATTATAATGGTTATTATGATTATTATGTTTTATAGTATGATTATGACGCATATTACAATCATCACTAAGATTATTCTGGTGATTATGACTATTACGAATACTATGGCTATAATAACGGTTATTAATGTTATTTCCATCATAATTCTGTTTATTATTACGTTGTTATGATTATTAAAGTTAGCATAACTATTACTATGATTATTACGACTATTATGACTGCTGCTATGATTAGTATGATTATTATTAAGATTGACATGATTCTTGTGGTTATTATGACGATTACTAAGATTATTCTGGTGATTATGACTATTACGATTATTATGGTTATAATAACGATTATTAAGGTTATTTCCATGATAATTCTGTTTATTATTTCGATGTTATGATTACTACAGTTCGCATAACTATTACTATGATTATTACGACTATTATGACTGTTGCTATGATTATTATGATTATTATTACGATTGTCATGATTGTTGTGGTTATTATGACGATTACTATGATTATTATGGTTGACAGTGTGGTTATTATGATTATCATTCAGATTATTATGGCCATTATGATTATTATCGTTTTTATGGCCATTATAATGGTTATTATGATTGTCTCCATGTATATTATGGTTATTATTATGATTATTACGATTATTATGGTTCCTAGTATGATTATGACGAATATTATGATCGTCACTAAGATTATTTTGGTGATTATGACTATTACGATTATTATGGCTATAATCACGATTATTAAGGTTATTTCCATGATAATTCTTATTATTATTTCGATGTTATGATTACTACAGTTAGCATAACTATTACTATGGTTATTACGACTATTGTGACTGTTGCCATGATTAGTATGATTATTATTACGATTGTTATGATTGTTGTGGCTATTATGACGATTACTATGATTATTATGGTCGATAGTGTGGTTATTATGATTATTATTTAGATTATTATGCCTATCATGGTTATTATGGCTTTCATGGCTATTATAATGGTTATTATGATTGCTTCCAAGTTTATTATGGTTATTATTATGATTACTATGATTATTATGTTTCATAGTATGATTATGACGTATATTATCATAATCACTAAGATTATTTTGTTGATTATGACTATTACGATTATTATGGATATAATAACGATTATCAATGTTATTTCCAAGGTAATTCTGTTTATTATTACGTTGTTATGATTATTAGAGTTAGTCTAACTATTACTATGATTATTACGGCTATTATGACTGTTGCTATGGTTATTATGGTTGTTATTACGATTGACATCATTGTTGTGGTTATTATGACGATTACTATGATTATTATGGTTGATAGTGTGGTTATTATGATTATTATTTAGATTATTATGCCTATCATGGTTTTTATGGCTTTCATGGCTATTATAATGGTTATTATGATTGCTTCCAAGTTTATTATGGTTATTATTATGATTATTATGGTTCATAGTATGATTATGACGTATATTCTGATCATCACTCAGATTATTCTGGTGATTATGACTATTACGATTATTATAGCTATAATAACGATTATTAAGGTTATTTCCATGATAATTCAGTTTATTGTTACGGTGTTATGATTATTACAGGTAGTATAACTATTACTATGATTATTACGGCTATTATGGCTGTTGCTATGATTATTATGGATGTTATTACGATTGAAATCATTGTTGTGGTTATTATGACGATTACTATGATTATTATGGGTGATAGTACGGTTGTTATGATTATTATTCAGATTATTAAGTCTATTATTATTATTATGGTTTTTATGGCTATTATAATGGTTATTATGATTGTTTCCAAGATTATTATTTTTATCATTATGATTATTATGATTATTATGTTTCATAGTATGATTATGACGTATATTATGGTCATCACTAAGATTATTCTGGTGGTTTTGACTATGACGATTATTATGGATATTATAACGATTACTAATGTTGTTTCCATGACAATTCTGTTTATTATTACGTTGTTATGATTATTACAGTTAGTCTAACTATTACTATGATTATTACGGCTATTATGATTAATGCTACTATTACCATAATTATTATTATGATTGCTATGATTTTTGTGGTTATTATGACGGTTACTATGATTATTATGGTTGATAGTACGGTTATTATGATTATCATTCAGATTATTATGGCTGTTATGATTGTTATGGTTTTTATGGCCATTATAATGTTTATTATGATTGTTTCCAAGTATATTATGGTTATTATTATGATTATTACGATTATTATGGTTCCTAGTATGATTATGACGAATATTAAGATCATCACTAAGATTATAATGGCTATTATGATTATTATGGTTTTAATGGCTATCATAATGGTTATTACGATTTTTCCAGGTTTATTATGTTTATTATTATGATTATTATGATTATTATGTTTTATAGTATGATTATGACGTATATTATGATCATCACTAAGATTATTCTGGTGATTATGACTATTACGATTATTATGGCTATAATAACGATTATTAAGGTTATTTCCATGATAATTCTGTTTATTACTACGTTGTTATGACTATTACAGTTAGTATAACTATTACTATGAGAATTACGGCTATTATGATTGTTTCTACGATTATCATAATTATTATTATGATTGTTATGATTGTTGTGGTTATTATGACGTTTACTATGATTATTATGGTTGATAGTATGGTTATTATGATTATCATTCAGATTATTATGGCTATTATGATTATTGTGCTTTTTATGGCCATTATAATGGTTATTATGATTATTATGTTTTATAGTATGATTATGACGCATATTACGATCATCACTAAGATTATTCTGGTGATTATGACTATTACGTATGCTATGGCTATAATAACGGTTATTAATGTTATTTCCATCATAATTCTGTTTATTATTACGTTGTTATGATTATTAAAGTTAGTCTAACTATTACTATGATTATTACGGCTATTATGATTGATGCTACTATTACCATAATTATTATTATGATTGCTATGATTTTTGTGGTTATTATGACGGTTACTATGATTATTATGGTTGATAGTACGGTTATTATGATTATCATTCAGATTATTATGGCTGTTATGATTGTTATGGTTTTTATGGCCATTATAATGGTTATTATGATTGTTTCCAAGTATATTATGGTTATTATTATGATTATTACGATTATGATGGTTCCTAGTATGATTATGACGAATATTAAGATCATCACTAAGATTATAAGGGCTATTATGATTATAATGGTTTTTATGGCTATCATAATGGTTAGTACGATTTTTCCAGGTTTATTATGGTTATTATTATGATTATTATGATTATTATGTTTTATAGTATGACTATGACGTATATTATGATCATCACTAAGATTATTCTGGTGATTATGACTATGACGATTATTATGGCTATAATAACGATTATTAAGGTTATTTCCATGATAATTCTGTTTATTACAACGTTGTTATGGCTATTACAGTTAGTATAACTATTACTATGATTATTGCGGCTATTATGATTGTTGCTACGATTATCATAATTATTATTATGATTGTTATGATTGTTGTGGTTATTATGACGTTTACTATGATTATTATGGTTGATAGTATGGTTATTATGATTATCATTCAGATTATTATGGCTATTATGATTATTGTGCTTTTTATGGCCATTATAATGGTTATTATGATTATTATGTTTTATAGTATGATTATGACGCATATTACGATCATCACTAAGATTATTCTGGTGATTATGACTATTACGATTACTATGGCTATAATAACGGTTATTAATGTTATTTCCATCATAATTCTGTTTATTACTACGTTGTTATGATTATTACAGTTAGTATAACTATTACTATGATTATTACGGCTATTATGATTGTTGCTACGATTATCATAATTATTATTATGATTGTTATGATTGTTGTGGTTATTATGTCGTTTACTATGATTATTATGGTTGATAGTATGGTTATTATGATTATCATTCAGATTATTATGGCTATTATGATTATTGTGGTTTTTATGGCCATTATAATGGTTATTATGATTATTATGTTTTATAGTATGATTATGACGCATATTTCGATCATCACAAAGATTATTCTGGTGATTATGACTATTACGATTATTATGGCTATAATAACGATTATTAAGGTTATTTCCATGATAATACTGTTTATTATTTCGACGTTATGAATACTACAGTTAGCATAACTATTACTATGATTATTACGACTATTATGACTGCTGCTATGATTAGTATGGTTATTATTAAGATTGACTTGATTCTTGTGGTTATTATGACGATTACTATGATTATTATGGGTGATAGTACGGTTGTTATGATTATTATTCAGATTATTAAGTCTATTATTATTATTATGGTTTTTATGGCTTTATAATGGTTATTATGATTGTTTCCAAGATTATTATTTTTATCATTATGATTATTATGATTATTATGTTTCATAGTATGATTATGACGTATATTATGGTCATCACTAAGATTATGCTGGTGGTTTTGACTATGACGATTATTATGGATATTATAACGATTACTAATGTTGTTTCCATGACAATTCTGTTTATTATTACGTTGTTATGATTATTACAGTTAGTCTAACTATTACTATGATTATTACGGCTATTATGATTGATGCTACTATTACCTTAATTATTATTATGATTGCTATGATTTTTGTGGTTATTATGACGGTTACTATGATTATTATGGTTGATAGTACGGTTATTATGATTATCATTCAGATTATTATGGCTGTTATGATTGTTATGGTTTTTATGGCCATTATAATGTTTATTATGGTTGTTTCCAAGTATATTATGGTTATTATTACGATTATTACGATTATTATCGTTCCTAGTATGATTATGACGAATATTAAGATCATCACTAAGATTATAATGGCTATTATGATTATTATGGTTTTAATGGCTATCATAATGGTTATTACGATTTTTCCAGGTTTATTATGTTTATTATTATGATTATTATGATTATTATGTTTTATAGTATGATTATGACGTATATTATGATCATCACTAAGATTATTCTGGTGATTATGACTATTACGATTATTATGGCTATAATAACGATTATTAAGGTTATTTCCATGATAATTCTGTTTATTACTACGTTGTTATGATTATTACAGTTAGTATAACTATTAGTATGAGAATTACGGCTATTATGATTGTTTCTACGATTATCATAATTATTATTATGATTGTTATGATTGTTGTGGTTATTATGACGTTTACTATGATTATTATGGTTGATAGTATGGTTATTATGATTATCATTCAGATTATTATGGCTATTATGATTATTGTGCTTTTTATGGCCATTATAATGGTTATTATGATTATTATGTTTTATAGTATGATTATGACGCATATTACGATCATCACTAAGATTATTCTGGTGATTATGACTATTACGATTATTATGGCTATAATAACGATCATTAAGGTTATTTCCATGATAATTCTGTTTATTACTACGTTGTTATGATTATTACAGTTAGTATAACTATTACTATGATTATTACGGCTATTATGAATGTTGCTACGATTATCATAATTATTATTATGATTGTTATGATTGTTGTGGTTATTATGTCGTTTACTATGATTATTATGGTTGATAGTATGGTTATTATGATTATCATTCAGATTATTATGGCTATTATGATTATTGTGGTGTTTATGGCCATTATAATGGTTATTATGATTATTATGTTTTATAGTATGATTATGACGCATATTTCGATCATCACTAAGATTATTCTGGTGATTATGACTATTACGATTATTATGGCTATAATAACGATTATTAAGGTTATTTCCATGATAATACTGTTTATTATTTCGACGTTATGAATACTACAGTTAGCATAACTATTACTATGATTATTACGACTATTATGACTGCTGCTATGATTAGTATGATTATTATTAAGATTGTCATGATTCTTGTGGTTATTATGACGATTACTATGATTGTTATGGTTGATAGTGTGGTTATTATGACTATCATTTTGATTATTATGCCTATTATGGTTAGTATGGTTGTTATGGCTATTGTAATGGTTATTATGGTTGCTTCCAAGTTTATTATGATTATTATTATGATTATTACGATTGTTATGTTTCATAAGGTGATTATGACGAATATTATGATCATCACTAAGATTATTCTGGTGATTATGACTATTACGATTATTATGGTTATAATAACGATTATTAAGGTTATTTCCATGATAATTCTGTTTATTATTTCGATGTTATGATTACTACAGTTAGCATAACTATTACTATGATTATTACGACTATTATGACTGTTGCTATGATTATTATGATTATTATTACGATTGTCATGATTGTTGTGGTTATTATGACGATTACTATGATTATTATGGTTGACAGTGTGGTTATTATGATTATCATTCAGATTATTATGGCCATTATGATTATTATGGTTTTTATGGCCATTATAATGGTTATTATGATTGTCTCCATGTATACTATGGTTATTATTATGATTATTACGATTATTATGGTTCCTAGTATGATTATGACGAATATTATGATCGTCACTAAGATTATTTTGGTGATTATGACTATTACGATTATTATGGCTATAATCACGTTTATTAAGGTTATTTCCATGATAATTCTTATTATTATTTCGATGTTATGATTACTACAGTTAGCATAACTATTACTATGGTTATTACGACTATTGTGACTGTTGCCATGATTAGTATGATTATTATTACGATTGTTATGATTGTTGTGGCTATTATGACGATTACTATGATTATTATGGTCGATAGTGTGGTTATTAAGATTATTATTTAGATTATTATGCCTATCATGGTTATTATGGCTTTCATGGCTATTATAATGGTTATTATGATTGCTTCCAAGTTTATTATGGTTATTATTATGATTACTATGATTATTATGTTTCATAGTATGATTATGACGTATATTATCATAATCACTAAGATTATTTTGTTGATTATGACTATCACGATTATTATGGATATAATAACGATTATCAATGTTATTTCCTAGGTAATTCTGTTTATTATTACGTTGTTATGATTATTAGAGTTAGTCTAACTATTACTATGATTATTACGGCTATTATGACTGTTGCTATAGTTATTATGGTTGTTATTACGATTGACATCATTGTTGTGGTTATTATGACGATTACTATGATTATTATGGTTGATAGTGTGGTTATTATGATTATTATTTAGATTATTATGCCTATCATGGTTATTATGGCTTTCATGGCTATTATATAGCTTATTATGATTGCTTCCAAGTTTATTATGGTTATTATTATGATTATTATGATTATTATGTTTCATAGTATGATTATGACGTATATTATGATCATCACACAGATTATTCTGGTGATTATGACTATGACGATTATTATGGCTATAATAACGATTATTAAGGTTATTTCCATGATAATTCAGTTTATTATTACGATGTTATGATTATTACAGTTAGTATAACTATTACTATGATTATTACGCCTATTATGACTGTTGCTATGATTATTATGGATGTTATTACGATTGAAATCATTGTTGTGGTTATTATGACGATTACTATGATTATTATGGGTGATAGTACGGTTGTTATGATTATTATTCAGATTATTAAGTCTATTATTATTATTATGGTTTTTATGGCTATTATAATGGTTATTATGATTGTGTCCAAGATTATTATTTTTATCATTATGATTATTATGATTATTATGTTTCATAGTATGATTATGACGTATATTATGGTCGTCACTAAGATTATTCTGGTGGTTTTGACTATGACGATTATTATGGATATTATAACGATTACTAATGTTGTTTCCATGACAATTCTGTTTATTATTACGTTGTTATGATTATTACAGTTAGTCTAACTATTACTATGATTATTACGGCTATTATGATTGATGCTACTATTACCATAATTATTATTATGATTGCTATGATTTTTGTGGCTATTATGACGGTTACTATGATTATTATGGTTGATAGTACGGTTATTATGATTATCATTCAGATAATTATGGCTGTTATGATTGTTATGGTTTTTATGGCCATTATAATGGTTATTGTGATTGTTTCCAAGTATATTATGGTTATTATTATGATTATTACGATTATTATGTTTCATGGTGTGATTATGACGAATATTATGATCATCACTAAGATTATTCTGGTGGTTTTGACTATGACGATTATTATGGCTATAATAACGATTATTAATGTTATTTCTAAGGTAATTCTGTTTATTCTTACGTTGTTATGATTATTA
Organism: Calliopsis andreniformis; assembly: GCF_051401765.1. Taxonomy (NCBI): domain Eukaryota; kingdom Metazoa; phylum Arthropoda; class Insecta; order Hymenoptera; family Andrenidae; genus Calliopsis; species Calliopsis andreniformis. The sequence goes on from NW_027480656.1 coordinate 516,433, forward strand.
GAGTTAGTGTAACTATTACTACGATTATTACGGCTTTTATGATTGTTGCTACGGTTATCATAGTTATTATTATGATTGTTATGATTTTTGTGGTTATTATGACGGTTACTATGATTATTATGGTTGATAGTATGGTTATTATGGTTATCATGCAGATAATTATGGCTATTACGATTATTATGGTTTTTATGGCCATTATAATGGTTATTATGATTGTTTCCAAGTTTATTATGGTTCTTATTATGATTATTATGATTATTATGTTTCATAGTATGATTATGACGTATATTATGATCATCTCTCAGATTATTCTGGTGAATATGACTATTACGATTATTATAGCTATAATAACGATTATTAAGGTTATTTCCATGATACTTCTGTTTATTGTTACGATGTTATGATTATTATAGCTAGTATAAATATTACTTTGATTATTACGGCTATTATGACTGTTACTATGGTTATTATGGTTGTTACTACGATTGACATCATTGTTGTAGTTATTATGACGATTGCTATGATGATTATGGGTGATAGTATGGTTGTTATGGTTATTATCGAAATTATTATGTCTATTATTATTATTATGGTATTTATGGCTATTATAATGGGTATTATGATTGCTTCCAAGTTTATTATGGTTATTATTATGATTATTACGATTATTATGTTTCATAGTGTGATTATGACGAATATTATGATCATCACTAAGATTATTCTGGTGATTATGATTATTACGGTTATTATGGCTATAATAATGATTACTAAGATTATTTCCGTGATAATTCTGTTTATTATTACGTTGTTATGATTATTACAGTTAGTGCAACTATTACTATCATTTTTACGGCTATTATGATTGTTGCTATGATTATTATGATTATTATTACGATTGTTATGATTGTTGTGGGTATTATGACGATTACTATGATTATTATGGTTGATAGTGTGGTTATTATGATTAGCATTTAGATTATTATGCCTATTATGGTTATTATGGTTTTTATGGCCATCATAATGGTTATTATGATTGCTTCCAAGATTATTATGGTTATTATTATGATTAATATGATTATTATATTTCATAGTATGATTATGACGAATATTATGATCATCACTAAGATTATTCTGGTGGTTTTGACTATGACGATTATTATGGGTATAATAACGGTTATTAATGTTATTTCCAAGGTCATTCTGTTTATTATTACGTTGTTATGATTATTAGAGTTAGTCTAACTATTACTACGATTATTACGGCTATTATGATTGTTGCTACGATTATCATAGTTATTATTATGATTGCTATGATTTTTGTGGTTATTGTGACGGTTACTATGATTATTATGGTTGATAGTACGGTTATTATGATTAACATTCAGATTATTATGGCTATTATGATTATTATAGTTTTTATGGCCATTATAATGGTTATTATGATTGTTTCCAAGTTTATTATGGTTATTATTATGATTATTACGATTATTATGTTTCATGGTGTGATTATGTCGAATATTATGATCATCACTAAGATTGTTCTGGTGATTATGACTATTACGATTATTATGGTTATAATAACGATTATAAAGGTTATTTCCGTGACAATTCTGTTTATTACTACGATGTTATGATTATTACAGTTAGTATAACTATTACTATGATTATTGCGGCTATTATAATTGTTGCTATGATTATTATAATTATTATTAAGATTGTTATGATTGCTGTGGTTATTATGACGATTACTATGATTGTTATGGTTGATAGTGTGGTTATTATGATTATCATTTAGATTAATATGCCTATTATGGTTATTATGGTTTGTATGTCTATTATAATGGGTATTATAATTGGTTCCAGGTTTATTATGGTTATTATTATGATTATTACGATTATTATGTTTCATAGTGTGATTATGACGAATATTATGGTCATCACTACGATTATTCTGGTGATTATGATTATTACGATTATTATGGCTATAATAACGATTATTAAGGTTATTTCCATGATAATTCTGTTTATTATTTCGATGTTATGATTACTACAGTTAGCATAACTATTACTATGATTATTAGTACTATTATGACTGTTGCTATGATTGTTATGATTGTTATTACGATTGTTATGGTTGTTGCGGTTATTATGACTATTACTATGATTATTATGGTTGATAGTGTGGTTATTATGATTATCATTTAGATTATTATGGCTATTATGATTATTATGGTCTTTATGGCCATTATAATTGTTATTATGATTGTTTCCAAGTATATTATGGTTATTATTATGATTATTACGATTATTACGGTTCCTAGTATGATTACGACGAATATTATGATCATCACTAAGATTATGATGGCTATTATGATTATTATGGTTTTTATGGCTATCATCAAGGTTATTACGATTTTTCCTGGTTCATTATGGTTATTCTTATGATTATTATGATTATTATGTTTTATAGCATGATTATGACGTATATTATGATCATCACTAAGATTATTCTGGTGATTATGACTATTACGATTATTATGGCTATAATAACGATTATTAAGGTTATTTCCATGATAATACTGTTTATTATTTCGACGTTATGATTACTACAGTTAGCATAACTATTACTATGATTATTACGACTATTATGACTGCTGCTATGAATAGTATGATTATTATTAAGATTGTCATGATTCTTGTGGTTATTATGACGATTACTATGATTGTTATGGTTGATAGTGTGGTTATTATGATTATCATTTTGATTATTATGCCTATTATGGTTAGTATGGTTGTTATGGCTATTATAATGGTTATTATGGTTGCTTCCAAGTTTATTATGATTATTATTATGATTATTACGATTATATGTTTCATAAGGTGATTATGACGAATATTATGATGATCACTAAGATTATTCTGGTGATTATGACTATTACGATTATTATGGTTATAATAACGATTATTAAGGTCATTTCCATGATAATTCTGTTTATTATTTCGATGTTATGATTACTACAGTTAGCATAACTATTACTATGATTATTACGACTATTATGACTGTTGCTATGATTATTATGATTATTATTACGATTGTCATGATTGTTGTGGTTATTATGACGATTACTATGATTATTATGGTTGACAGTGTGGTTATTATGATTATCATTCAGATTATTATGGCTATTATGATTATTATGGTTTTTATGGCCATTATAATGGTTATTATGATTGTTTCCATGTATATTATGGTTATTATTATGATTATTACGATTATTATGGTTCCTAGTATGATTATGACGAATATTATGATCGTCACTAAGATTATTTTGGTGATTATGACTATTACGATTATTATGGCTATAATCACGATTATTAAGGTTATTTCCATGATAATTCTTATTATTATTTCGATGTTATGATTACTACAGTTAGCATAACTATTACAATGGTTATTACGACTATTGTGACTGTTGCCATGATTAGTATGATTATTATTACGATTGTTATGATTGTTGTGGCTATTATGACGATTACTATGATTATTATGGTCGATAGTGTGGTTATTAAGATTATTATTTAGATTATTATGCCTATCATGGTTATTATGGCTTTCATGGCTATTATAATGGTTATTATGATTGCTTCCAAGTTTATTATGGTTATTATTATGATTACTATGATTATTATGTTTCATAGTATGATTATGACGTATATTATCATAATCACTAAGATTATTTTGTTGATTATGACTATTACGATTATTATGGATATAATAACGATTATCAATGTTATTTCCTAGGTAATTCTGTTTATTATTACGTTGTTATGATTATTAGAGTTAGTCTAACTACTACTATGATTATTACGGCTATTATGACTGTTGCTACGATTATCATAATTATTATTACGATTGATATGATTGTTGTCCTAATTATGACGATTACTATGATTATTATGATTGATAGTGTGGTTATTATAATTATCATTCAGATTATTATGGCTATTATGATTATTATGGTTTTTATGGCCATTATAATGGTTATTATGACTGTTTCCAAGTTTATTGTGGTTCTTATTATGATTATTACGATTATTATGTTTCATAGTATGCTTATGACGTATATTATGATCATCGTTCAGTTTATTCTGGTGATTATGACTATGACGATTATTATGGCTATAATAACGATTATTAAGGTTATTTCCATGATAATTCTGTTTATGACTACGTTGTTATGATTATTACAGTTAGTATATCAATTACTATAATTATTGCGGCTATTATGACTGTTGCTACGATTATCATAATTATTATTATGATTGTTATGATTTTTGTGGTTATTATGACGGTTACTATGATTATTATGGTTGAGAATATGGTTATTATGATGATCATTTAGATTATTATGGCTATTACTATTATTATGGTTTTTATGGCTATTATAATGATTATTATCATTGTTTCCATGTTTATTATGGTTATCATTATGATTATTAGGATTATTATGGTTCGTAGTATGATTATGACGAATATTAAGATCATCACTAAGATTATAATGGCTATTATGATTATTATGGCTTTTATGGCTATCATAATGGTTATTACGATTTTTCCAGGTTCATTATGTTTATTATTATGATTATTATGATTATTATGTTTTATAGTATGATTATGACGTATATTATGATCATCACTAAGATTATTCTGGTGATTCTGACTATTACGATTATTTTGGCTATAATAACGATTATTAAGGTTATTTCCATGATAATTCTGTTTATTATTTCGACGTTATGATTACTACAGTTAGCATAACTATTACTATGATTATTACAACTATTATGACTGCTGCTGTGATTATTATTATTATTATTACGATTGTCATGATTCTTGTGGTTATTATGACGATTACTATGATTGTTATGGTTGATAGTGTGGTTATTACGATTATCATTTTGATTATTGTATCTATTATGGTTAGTATGGTCGTTATGGCTATTATAATGGTTATTATGGTTGCTTCCAAGTTTATCATGGTTATTATTATGATTATTACGATTGTTATGTTTCATAAGGTGATTATGACGATTATTATGATCATCACTAAGATTATTCTGGTGATTATGACTATTACGATTATTATGGTTATAATAACGGTTATAAAGGTTATTTCCATGACAATTCTGTTTATTACTACGATGTTATGATTATTACAGTTAGTATTACTATTACTACGATTATTGCGGCTATTATGATTGTTGCTATGATTATTAGGATTATTACTACGATTGTTATGATTGTTGTGGTTATTATGGCGGTTACTATGATTATTATGGTTGATAGTTTGGTTATTATAATTACCATTCAGATTATTACGGCTATTATGATTATTATGGTTTTTATGGATATTATAATGGTTATTATGATTGTCTCCAAGTATATTATGGTTATTATTATGATTATTACGATTATTATGGTTCCTAGTATGATTATGACGAATATTAAGATCATCACTAAGATTATAATGGCTATTATGATTATTATGGTTTTAATGGGTATCATAATGGTTATTACGATTTTTCCAGGTTTATTATGGCTATTATTATGATTATTATGATTATTATGTTTTATAGTATGATTATGACGTATATTATGATGATCACTAAGATTATTCTGGTGATTATGCCTATTACGATTATTATGGCTATAATAACGATTATTAAGGTTATTTCCATGATAATTCTGTTTATTACTACGTTGTTATGATTATTACAGTTAGTATAACTATTACTATGATTATTACGGCTATTATGATTGTTGCTACGATTATCATAATTATTATTATGATTGTTACGATTGTTGTGGTTATTATGACGTTTACTATGATTATTATGGTTGATAGTATGGTTATTATGATTATCATTCAGATTATTATGGCTATTATGATTATTGTGGTTTTTATGGCCATTATAATGGTTATTATGATTATTATGTTTTATAGTATGATTATGACGCATATTACGATCATCACTAAGATTATTCTGGTGATTATGACTATTACGATTACTATGGCTATAATAACGGTTATTAATGTTATATCCATCATAATTCTGTTTATTATTACGTTGTTATGATTATTAAAGTTAGTCTAACTATTACTATGATTATTACGGCTATTATGATTGTTGCTACGATTATCATAGTTATTATTATGATTCTTATGATTTTTGAGGTTATTATGACGGTTACTATGATTATTATGGTTGATAATACGGTTATTATGATGATCATTTAGATTATTATGGCTATTACTATTATTATGGTTTTTATGGCTATTATAATGATTATTATGATTGTTTCCATGTTTATTATGGTTATCATTATGATTATTAGGATTATTATGGTTCGTAGTATGATTATGACGAATATTAAGATCATCACTAAGATTATAATGGCTATTATGATTATTATGGTTTTTATGGCTATCATAATGGTTATTACGATTTTTCCAGGTTTATTATGGCTATTATTATGATTATTATGATTATTATGTTTTATAGTATGATTATGACGTATATTATGATCATCACTAAGATTATTCTGGTGATTATGCCTATTACGATTATTATGGCTATAATAACGATAATTAAGGTTATTTCCATGATAATTCTGTTTATTACTACGTTGTTATGATTATTACAGTTAGTATAACTATTACTATGATTATTACGGCTATTATGATTGTTGCTACGATTATCATAATTATTATTATGATTGTTATGATTGTTGTAGTTATTATGACGTTTACTATGATTATTATGGTTGATAGTATGGTTATTATTATTATCATTCAGACTATTATGGCTATTATGATTATTGTGGTTTTTATGGCCATTATAATGGTTATTATGATTATTATGTTTTATAGTATGATTATGACGTATATTATGATCATCACTAAGATTATTCTGGTGATTATGACTATTACGATTACTATGGCTATAATAAGGATTATTAATGTTATTTCCATCATAATTCTGTTTATTATTACGTTGTTATGATTATTAAAGTTAGTCTAACTATTACTATGATTATTACGGCTATTATGATTGTTGCTACGATTATCATAATTATTATTATGATTCTTATGATTCTTGAGGTTGTTATGACGGTTACTATGATTATTATGGTTGATAATATGGTTATTATGATGACCATTTAGATTATTATGGCTATTACTATTATTATGGTTTTTATGGCTATTATAATGGTTATTATGGTTGCTTCCAAGTTTATCATGGTTATTATTATGATTATTACGATTGTTATGTTTCATAAGGTGATTATGACGAATATTATGATCATCACTAAGATTATTCTGGTGATTATGACTATTACGATTATTATGGTTATAATAACGGTTATAAAGGTAATTTCCATCACAATTCTGTTTATTACTACGATGTTATGATTATTACAGTTAGTATTACTATTACTATGATTATTGCGGCTATTATGATTGTTGCTATGATTATTAGGATTATTACTACGATTGTTATGATTGTTGTGGTTATTATGGCGGTTACTATGATTATTATGGTTGATAGTTTGGTTATTATAATTACCATTCAGATTAGTACGGCTATTATGATTATTATGGTTTTTATGGATATTATAATGGTTATTATGATTGTCTCCAAGTATATTATGGTTATTATTATGATTATTACGATTATTATGGTTACTAGTATGATTATGACGAATATTAAGATCATCACTAAGATTATAATGGCTATTATGATTATTATGGTTTTAATGGCTATCATAATGGTTATTACGATTTTTCCAGGTTTATTATGGCTATTATTATGATTATTATGATTATTATGTTTTATAGTATGATTATGACGTATACTATGATCATCACTAAGATTATTCTGGTGATTATGCCTATTACGATTATTATGGCTATAATAACGATTATTAAGGTTATTTCCATGATAATTCTGTTTATTACTACGTTGTTATGATTATTACAGTTAGTATAACTATTACTATGATAATTACGGCTATTATGATTGTTGCTATGATTATTAGGATTATTACTACGATTGTTATGATTGTTGTGGTAATTATGTCGGTTACTATGATTATTATGGTTGATAGTTTGGTTATTATAATTATCATTCAGATTGTTACGGCTATTATGATTATTATGGTTTTTACGGCTTTTACAATGGTAATTATGATTGTTTCCACGTTTATTATTGATATTATTATGATTATTAATATTATTGTGTTTCTTAGTATGATTATGATGATTATTATGGTCATCACTGGGATTATTATGGTGATACGATTATTACGATTATTATGGCTATAATAACGATTATTAAGGTTATTTCCATGAGAATTCTGTTTATTATTTCGATGTTATGATTACTACAGTTAGCATAACTATTACTATGATTATTAGTACTATTATGACTGTTGCTATGATTGTTGTGATTATTATTACGATTGTTATGATTGTTGCGGTTATTATGACTATTACTATGATTATTATGGTTGATAGTGTGGTTATTATGATTATCATTTAGATTATTATGCCTATTATGGTTATTATAGTTTTTATGACTATTATAATGGTAAGTATGATTGCTTCCAAGTTTATTATGGTTATTATTATGATTATTAGGATTATTATGTTTCATAGTATGATTATGAAGTATATTATGATGATCACTATGATTATTCTGGTGATTATCTCTATAACGATTATTATGGATACTATAAGGATTATTAAGGTTATTTCCATGATAATTGTGTTTAGTATTGCGATGTTATGATTATTACAGTTGGTATAACTATTACTATGATTCTTACTGCTATTGTTATTGTTGCTATGATTATTATAATTATTATTACGATTGATATGATTTGCCCGAATTATGACGATTACTATGATTATTGTGTTTGATAGTGTGGTTATTATAATTATCATTCAGATTATTATGGCTGTTATGATTATTATGGTTTTTATGGCCATTATAATGGTTATCATGACTGTTTCCAAGTTTATTGTGGTTCTTATTATGATTATTATTATTATTATGTTTCATAGTATGATTATGACGTATATTATGATCATCGTTCAGTTTATTCTGGTGATTATGACTATGACGATTATTATGGCTATAATAACGATTATTAAGGTTATTTCCATGATAATTCTGTTTATGACTACGTTGTTATGATTATTACCGTTAGTATATCAATTACTATAATTATTACGGCTATTATGACTGTTGCTACGATTATCATAATTATTATTATGATTGTTATGATTTTTGTGGTTATTATGACGGTTGCTATGATTATTATGGTTGATAATATGGTTATTATGATGATCATTTAGATTATTATGGCTATTACTATTATTATGGTTTTTATGGCTATTATAATGGTTATTATGATTGTTTCCAAGTTTATTATGGTTATCATTATGATTATTATGATTATTATGGTTCCTAGTATGATTATGACGAATATTAAGATCATCACTAAGATTATAATGGCTATTATGATTATTATGGTTTTTATGGCTATCATAATGGTTATTACGATTTTTCCAGGTTTATTATGGTTATTATTATGATTATTATGATTATTATGTTTTATAGTATGATTATGACGTATACTATGATCATCACTAAGATTATTCTGGTGATTCTGACTATTACGATTATTTTGGCTATAATAACGATTATTAAGGTTATTTCCATGATAATACTGTTTATTATTTCGACGTTATGAATACTACAGTTAGCATAACTATTACTATGATTATTACGACTATTATGACTGCTGCTATGATTAGTATGATTATTATTAAGATTGTCATGATTCTTGTGGTTATTATGACGATTACTATGATTGTTATGGTTGATAGTGTGGTTATTATGATTATCATTTTGATTATTATGCCTATTATGGTTAGTATGGTTGTTATGGCTATTGTAATGGTTATTATGGTAGCTTCCAAGTTTATTATGATTATTATTATGATTATTACGATTGTTATGTTTCATAAGGTGATTATGACGAATATTATGATCATCACTAAGATTATTCCGGTGATTATGACTATTACGATTATTATGGTTATAATAACGATTATTAAGGTTATTTCCATGATAATTCTGTTTATTATTTCGATGTAATGATTACTACAGTTAGCATAACTATTACTATGATTATTACGACTATTATGACTGTTGCTATGATTATTATGATTATTATTACGATTGTCATGATTGTTGTGGTTATTATGACGATTACTATGATTATTATGGTTGACAGTGTGGTTATTATGATTATCATTCAGATTATTATGGCCATTATGATTATTATGGTTTTTATGGCCATTATAATGGTTATTATGATTGTCTGCATGTATATTATGGTTATTATTATGATTATTACGATTATTATGGTTCCTAGTATGATTATGACGAATATTATGATCGTCACTAAGATTATTTTGGTGATTATGACTATTACGATTATTATGGCTATAATCACGATTATTAAGGTTATTTCCATGATAATTCTGTTTATTACTACGTTGTTATGATTATTACAGTTAGTATAACTATTACTATGATAATTACGGCTATTATGATTGTTGCTATGATTATTAGGATTATTACTACGATTGTTATGATTGTTGTGGTTATTATGTCGGTTACTATGATTATTATGGTTGATAGTTTGGTTATTATAATTATCATTCAGATTGTTACGGCTATTATGATTATTATGGTTTTTACGGCTTTTACAATGGTAATTATGATTGTTTCCACGTTTATTATCGATATTATTATGATTATTAATATTATTGTGTTTCTTAGTATGATTATGATGATTATTATGGTCATCACTGGGATTATTATGGTGATACGATTATTACGATTATTATGGCTATAATAACGATTATTAAGGTTATTTCCATGAGAATTCTGTTTATTATTTCGATGTTATGATTACTACAGTTAGCATAACTATTACTATGATTATTAGTACTATTATGACTGATGCTATGATTGTTGTGATTATTATTACGATTGTTATGATTGTTGCGGTTATTATGACTATTACTATGATTATTATGGTTGATAGTGTGGTTATTATGATTATCATTTAGATTATTATGCCTATTATGGTTATTATAGTTTTTATGACTATTATAATGGTAAGTATGATTGCTTCCAAGTTTATTATGGTTATTATTATGATTATTAGGATTATTATGTTTCATAGTATGATTATGAAGTATATTATGATGATCACTATGATTATTCTGGTGATTATGTCTATAACGATTATTATGGATACTATAAGGATTATTAAGGTTATTTCCATGATAATTCTGTTTATGACTACGTTGTTATGATTATTACAGTTAGTATATCAATTACTATAATTATTGCGGCAATTATGACTGTTGCTACGATTATCATAATTATTATTATGATTGTTATGATTTTTGTGGTTATTATGACGGTTACTATGATTATTATGGTTGAGAATATGGTTATTATGATGATCATTTAGATTATTATGGCTATTACTATTATTATGGTTTTTATGGCTATTATAATGATTATTATGATTGTTTCCATGTTTATTATGGTTATCATTATGATTATTAGGATTATTATGGTTCGTAGTATGATTATGACGAATATTAAGATCATCACTAAGATTATAATGGCTATTATGATTATTATGGCTTTTATGGCTATCATAATGGTTATTACGATTTTGCCAGGTTCATTATGGTTATTATTATGATTATTATGATTATTATGTTTTATAGTATGATTATGACGTATATTATGATCATCACTAAGATTATTCTGGTGATTCTGACTATTACGATTATTTTGGCTATAATAACGATTATTAAGGTTATTTCCATGATAATTCTGTTTATTATTTCGACGTTATGATTACTACAGTTAGCATAACTATTACTATGATTATTACAACTATTATGACTGCTGCTGTGATTATCATAATTATTATTATGATTGTTACGATTGTTGTGGTTATTATGACGTTTACTATGATTATTATGGTTGATAGTATGGTTATTATGATTATCATTCAGATTATTATGGCTATTATGATTATTGTGGTTTTTATGGCCATTATAATGGTTATTATGATTATTATGTTTTATAGTATGATTATGACGCATATTACGATCATCACTAAGATTATTCTGGTGATTATGACTATTACGATTACTATGGCTATAATAACGGTTATTAATGTTATATCCATCATAATTCTGTTTATTATTACGTTGTTATGATTATTAAAGTTAGTCTAACTATTACTATGATTATTACGGCTATTATGATTGTTGCTACGATTATCATAGTTATTATTATGATTCTTATGATTTTTGAGGTTATTATGACGGTTACTATGATTATTATGGTTGATAATACGGTTATTATGATGATCATTTAGATTATTATGGCTATTACTATTATTATGGTTTTTATGGCTATTATAATGATTATTATGATTGTTTCCATGTTTATTATGGTTATCATTATGATTATTAGGATTATTATGGTTCGTAGTATGATTATGACGAATATTAAGATCATCACTAAGATTATAATGGCTATTATGATTATTATGGTTTTTATGGCTATCATAATGGTTATTACGATTTTTCCAGGTTTATTATGGCTATTATTATGATTATTATGATTATTATGTTTTATAGTATGATTATGACGTATATTATGATCATCACTAAGATTATTCTGGTGATTATGCCTATTACGATTATTATGGCTATAATAACGATAATTAAGGTTATTTCCATGATAATTCTGTTTATTACTACGTTGTTATGATTATTACAGTTAGTATAACTATTACTATGATTATTACGGCTATTATGATTGTTGCTACGATTATCATAATTATTATTATGATTGTTATGATTGTTGTAGTTATTATGACGTTTACTATGATTATTATGGTTGATAGTATGGTTATTATTATTATCATTCAGACTATTATGGCTATTATGATTATTGTGGTTTTTATGGCCATTATAATGGTTATTATGATTATTATGTTTTATAGTATGATTATGACGTATATTATGATCATCACTAAGATTATTCTGGTGATTATGACTATTACGATTACTATGGCTATAATAAGGATTATTAATGTTATTTCCATCATAATTCTGTTTATTATTACGTTGTTATGATTATTAAAGTTAGTCTAACTATTACTATGATTATTACGGCTATTATGATTGTTGCTACGATTATCATAATTATTATTATGATTCTTATGATTCTTGAGGTTGTTATGACGGTTACTATGATTATTATGGTTGATAATATGGTTATTATGATGACCATTTAGATTATTATGGCTATTACTATTATTATGGTTTTTATGGCTATTATAATGGTTATTATGGTTGCTTCCAAGTTTATCATGGTTATTATTATGATTATTACGATTGTTATGTTTCATAAGGTGATTATGACGAATATTATGATCATCACTAAGATTATTCTGGTGATTATGACTATTACGATTATTATGGTTATAATAACGGTTATAAAGGTAATTTCCATCACAATTCTGTTTATTACTACGATGTTATGATTATTACAGTTAGTATTACTATTACTATGATTATTGCGGCTATTATGATTGTTGCTATGATTATTAGGATTATTACTACGATTGTTATGATTGTTGTGGTTATTATGGCGGTTACTATGATTATTATGGTTGATAGTTTGGTTATTATAATTACCATTCAGATTAGTACGGCTATTATGATTATTATGGTTTTTATGGATATTATAATGGTTATTATGATTGTCTCCAAGTATATTATGGTTATTATTATGATTATTACGATTATTATGGTTACTAGTATGATTATGACGAATATTAAGATCATCACTAAGATTATAATGGCTATTATGATTATTATGGTTTTAATGGCTATCATAATGGTTATTACGATTTTTCCAGGTTTATTATGGCTATTATTATGATTATTATGATTATTATGTTTTATAGTATGATTATGACGTATACTATGATCATCACTAAGATTATTCTGGTGATTATGCCTATTACGATTATTATGGCTATAATAACGATTATTAAGGTTATTTCCATGATAATTCTGTTTATTACTACGTTGTTATGATTATTACAGTTAGTATAACTATTACTATGATAATTACGGCTATTATGATTGTTGCTATGATTATTAGGATTATTACTACGATTGTTATGATTGTTGTGGTAATTATGTCGGTTACTATGATTATTATGGTTGATAGTTTGGTTATTATAATTATCATTCAGATTGTTACGGCTATTATGATTATTATGGTTTTTACGGCTTTTACAATGGTAATTATGATTGTTTCCACGTTTATTATTGATATTATTATGATTATTAATATTATTGTGTTTCTTAGTATGATTATGATGATTATTATGGTCATCACTGGGATTATTATGGTGATACGATTATTACGATTATTATGGCTATAATAACGATTATTAAGGTTATTTCCATGAGAATTCTGTTTATTATTTCGATGTTATGATTACTACAGTTAGCATAACTATTACTATGATTATTAGTACTATTATGACTGTTGCTATGATTGTTGTGATTATTATTACGATTGTTATGATTGTTGCGGTTATTATGACTATTACTATGATTATTATGGTTGATAGTGTGGTTATTATGATTATCATTTAGATTATTATGCCTATTATGGTTATTATAGTTTTTATGACTATTATAATGGTAAGTATGATTGCTTCCAAGTTTATTATGGTTATTATTATGATTATTAGGATTATTATGTTTCATAGTATGATTATGAAGTATATTATGATGATCACTATGATTATTCTGGTGATTATGTCTATAACGATTATTATGGATACTATAAGGATTATTAAGGTTATTTCCATGATAATTCTGTTTATGACTACGTTGTTATGATTATTACAGTTAGTATATCAATTACTATAATTATTGCGGCAATTATGACTGTTGCTACGATTATCATAATTATTATTATGATTGTTATGATTTTTGTGGTTATTATGACGGTTACTATGATTATTATGGTTGAGAATATGGTTATTATGATGATCATTTAGATTATTATGGCTATTACTATTATTATGGTTTTTATGGCTATTATAATGATTATTATGATTGTTTCCATGTTTATTATGGTTATCATTATGATTATTAGGATTATTATGGTTCGTAGTATGATTATGACGAATATTAAGATCATCACTAAGATTATAATGGCTATTATGATTATTATGGCTTTTATGGCTATCATAATGGTTATTACGATTTTGCCAGGTTCATTATGGTTATTATTATGATTATTATGATTATTATGTTTTATAGTATGATTATGACGTATATTATGATCATCACTAAGATTATTCTGGTGATTCTGACTATTACGATTATTTTGGCTATAATAACGATTATTAAGGTTATTTCCATGATAATTCTGTTTATTATTTCGACGTTATGATTACTACAGTTAGCATAACTATTACTATGATTATTACAACTATTATGACTGCTGCTGTGATTATCATAATTATTATTATGATTGTTACGATTGTTGTGGTTATTATGACGTTTACTATGATTATTATGGTTGATAGTATGGTTATTATGATTATCATTCAGATTATTATGGCTATTATGATTATTGTGGTTTTTATGGCCATTATAATGGTTATTATGATTATTATGTTTTATAGTATGATTATGACGCATATTACGATCATCACTAAGATTATTCTGGTGATTATGACTATTACGATTACTATGGCTATAATAACGGTTATTAATGTTATATCCATCATAATTCTGTTTATTATTACGTTGTTATGATTATTAAAGTTAGTCTAACTATTACTATGATTATTACGGCTATTATGATTGTTGCTACGATTATCATAGTTATTATTATGATTCTTATGATTTTTGAGGTTATTATGACGGTTACTATGATTATTATGGTTGATAATACGGTTATTATGATGATCATTTAGATTATTATGGCTATTACTATTATTATGGTTTTTATGGCTATTATAATGATTATTATGATTGTTTCCATGTTTATTATGGTTATCATTATGATTATTAGGATTATTATGGTTCGTAGTATGATTATGACGAATATTAAGATCATCACTAAGATTATAATGGCTATTATGATTATTATGGTTTTTATGGCTATCATAATGGTTATTACGATTTTTCCAGGTTTATTATGGCTATTATTATGATTATTATGATTATTATGTTTTATAGTATGATTATGACGTATATTATGATCATCACTAAGATTATTCTGGTGATTATGCCTATTACGATTATTATGGCTATAATAACGATAATTAAGGTTATTTCCATGATAATTCTGTTTATTACTACGTTGTTATGATTATTACAGTTAGTATAACTATTACTATGATTATTACGGCTATTATGATTGTTGCTACGATTATCATAATTATTATTATGATTGTTATGATTGTTGTAGTTATTATGACGTTTACTATGATTATTATGGTTGATAGTATGGTTATTATTATTATCATTCAGACTATTATGGCTATTATGATTATTGTGGTTTTTATGGCCATTATAATGGTTATTATGATTATTATGTTTTATAGTATGATTATGACGTATATTATGATCATCACTAAGATTATTCTGGTGATTATGACTATTACGATTACTATGGCTATAATAAGGATTATTAATGTTATTTCCATCATAATTCTGTTTATTATTACGTTGTTATGATTATTAAAGTTAGTCTAACTATTACTATGATTATTACGGCTATTATGATTGTTGCTACGATTATCATAATTATTATTATGATTCTTATGATTCTTGAGGTTGTTATGACGGTTACTATGATTATTATGGTTGATAATATGGTTATTATGATGACCATTTAGATTATTATGGCTATTACTATTATTATGGTTTTTATGGCTATTATAATGGTTATTATGGTTGCTTCCAAGTTTATCATGGTTATTATTATGATTATTACGATTGTTATGTTTCATAAGGTGATTATGACGAATATTATGATCATCACTAAGATTATTCTGGTGATTATGACTATTACGATTATTATGGTTATAATAACGGTTATAAAGGTAATTTCCATCACAATTCTGTTTATTACTACGATGTTATGATTATTACAGTTAGTATTACTATTACTATGATTATTGCGGCTATTATGATTGTTGCTATGATTATTAGGATTATTACTACGATTGTTATGATTGTTGTGGTTATTATGGCGGTTACTATGATTATTATGGTTGATAGTTTGGTTATTATAATTACCATTCAGATTAGTACGGCTATTATGATTATTATGGTTTTTATGGATATTATAATGGTTATTATGATTGTCTCCAAGTATATTATGGTTATTATTATGATTATTACGATTATTATGGTTACTAGTATGATTATGACGAATATTAAGATCATCACTAAGATTATAATGGCTATTATGATTATTATGGTTTTAATGGCTATCATAATGGTTATTACGATTTTTCCAGGTTTATTATGGCTATTATTATGATTATTATGATTATTATGTTTTATAGTATGATTATGACGTATACTATGATCATCACTAAGATTATTCTGGTGATTATGCCTATTACGATTATTATGGCTATAATAACGATTATTAAGGTTATTTCCATGATAATTCTGTTTATTACTACGTTGTTATGATTATTACAGTTAGTATAACTATTACTATGATAATTACGGCTATTATGATTGTTGCTATGATTATTAGGATTATTACTACGATTGTTATGATTGTTGTGGTAATTATGTCGGTTACTATGATTATTATGGTTGATAGTTTGGTTATTATAATTATCATTCAGATTGTTACGGCTATTATGATTATTATGGTTTTTACGGCTTTTACAATGGTAATTATGATTGTTTCCACGTTTATTATTGATATTATTATGATTATTAATATTATTGTGT
The DNA here is from genome assembly GCF_051401765.1 of Calliopsis andreniformis. Classification (NCBI taxonomy): domain Eukaryota; kingdom Metazoa; phylum Arthropoda; class Insecta; order Hymenoptera; family Andrenidae; genus Calliopsis; species Calliopsis andreniformis. The sequence continues at coordinate 534,627 of NW_027480656.1, forward strand.
TTCTTAGTATGATTATGATGATTATTATGGTCATCACTGGGATTATTATGGTGATACGATTATTACGATTATTATGGCTATAATAACGATTATTAAGGTTATTTCCATGAGAATTCTGTTTATTATTTCGATGTTATGATTACTACAGTTAGCATAACTATTACTATGATTATTAGTACTATTATGACTGTTGCTATGATTGTTGTGATTATTATTACGATTGTTATGATTGTTGCGGTTATTATGACTATTACTATGATTATTATGGTTGATAGTGTGGTTATTATGATTATCATTTAGATTATTATGCCTATTATGGTTATTATAGTTTTTATGACTATTATAATGGTAAGTATGATTGCTTCCAAGTTTATTATGGTTATTATTATGATTATTAGGATTATTATGTTTCATAGTATGATTATGAAGTATATTATGATGATCACTATGATTATTCTGGTGATTATCTCTATAACGATTATTATGGATACTATAAGGATTATTAAGGTTATTTCCATGATAATTGTGTTTAGTATTGCGATGTTATGATTATTACAGTTGGTATAACTATTACTATGATTCTTACTGCTATTGTTATTGTTGCTATGATTATTATAATTATTATTACGATTGATATGATTTGCCCGAATTATGACGATTACTATGATTATTGTGTTTGATAGTGTGGTTATTATAATTATCATTCAGATTATTATGGCTGTTATGATTATTATGGTTTTTATGGCCATTATAATGGTTATCATGACTGTTTCCAAGTTTATTGTGGTTCTTATTATGATTATTATTATTATTATGTTTCATAGTATGATTATGACGTATATTATGATCATCGTTCAGTTTATTCTGGTGATTATGACTATGACGATTATTATGGCTATAATAACGATTATTAAGGTTATTTCCATGATAATTCTGTTTATGACTACGTTGTTATGATTATTACCGTTAGTATATCAATTACTATAATTATTACGGCTATTATGACTGTTGCTACGATTATCATAATTATTATTATGATTGTTATGATTTTTGTGGTTATTATGACGGTTGCTATGATTATTATGGTTGATAATATGGTTATTATGATGATCATTTAGATTATTATGGCTATTACTATTATTATGGTTTTTATGGCTATTATAATGGTTATTATGATTGTTTCCAAGTTTATTATGGTTATCATTATGATTATTATGATTATTATGGTTCCTAGTATGATTATGACGAATATTAAGATCATCACTAAGATTATAATGGCTATTATGATTATTATGGTTTTTATGGCTATCATAATGGTTATTACGATTTTTCCAGGTTTATTATGGTTATTATTATGATTATTATGATTATTATGTTTTATAGTATGATTATGACGTATACTATGATCATCACTAAGATTATTCTGGTGATTCTGACTATTACGATTATTTTGGCTATAATAACGATTATTAAGGTTATTTCCATGATAATACTGTTTATTATTTCGACGTTATGAATACTACAGTTAGCATAACTATTACTATGATTATTACGACTATTATGACTGCTGCTATGATTAGTATGATTATTATTAAGATTGTCATGATTCTTGTGGTTATTATGACGATTACTATGATTGTTATGGTTGATAGTGTGGTTATTATGATTATCATTTTGATTATTATGCCTATTATGGTTAGTATGGTTGTTATGGCTATTGTAATGGTTATTATGGTAGCTTCCAAGTTTATTATGATTATTATTATGATTATTACGATTATTAGGTTTCATAGTGTGATTATGACGAATATTATGTTCATCACTAAGATTATTCTGGTGATTATGATTATTACGATTATTATGGCTATAATAACGATTATTAAGGTTATTTCCATGATAATTCTGTTTATTATTTCGATGTTATGATTACTACAGTTAGCATAACTACTACTATGATTATTGCGGCTATTATGATTGTTGCTATGATTATTATGATTATTATTACGATTGTTATGATTTTTGAGGTTATTGTGACGATTACTATGATTATTATGGTTGATAGTGTGGTTATTATGATTATTATTAAGATTATTATGGCTGTTACGTTTATTATGCTTTTTATGGCCATTATAATGGTTATTATGATTGCTTCCAAGTTTATTATGGTTATTATTATGATTATTATGATTATTATGTTTCATAGTATGATTATGACGAATATTATGATCATAACTAAGATTATTCTGGTGGTTTTGACTATGACGATTATTATGGCTATAATAACGATTATTAATGTTATTTCTAAGGTAATTCTGTTTATTCTTACGTTGTTATGATTATTAGAGTTAGTCTAACTATTACCACGATTATTACGGCTTTTATGATTGTTGCTACGATTATCATAGTTATTATTATGATTGTTATGATTTTTGTGGTTATTATGACGGTTACTATGATTATTAGGGTTGATAGTATGGTTATTATGGTTATCATGCAGATAATTATGGCTATTACGATTATTATGGTTTTTATGGCAATTATAATGGTTATTATGATTGTTTCCAAGTTTATTATGGTTCATATTATGATTATTATGATTATTATGTTTCATAGTATGATTATGACGTATATTATGATCATCACTAAGATTATTCTGGTAATTATGTGTATCACGATTGTTATTGCTATAATAATGATTATTAAGGTTATTTCGATGATTATTCTGTTTATTATAACGATGTTATGATTAATACAGTTAGTATAACTATTACTATGATTATTACGACTATTATGACTGTTGCTATGAGTATTATGATTATTATTACGATTGTTATGATTGTTGTGGTTAATATGACGATTACTATGATTGTTATGGTTGATAGTGTGGTTATTATGATTATCATTTAGATTATTATACCTATTATGGTTATTATGGTTTGTATGTCTATTATAATGGGTATTATAATTGCTTCCAATTTTATTATGGTTATTATTATGATTATTACGATTATTAGGTTTCATAGTGTGATTATGACGAATATTATGATCATCACTAAGATTATTCTGGTGATTATGATTATTACTATTATTATGGCTATAATAACGATTATTAAGGTTATTTCCATGATAATTCTGTTTTTTATTTCGATGTTATGATTACTACAGTTAGCATAACTATTACTATGATTATTAGTACTATTATGGCTGTTGCTATGATTGTTATGATTATTATTAGGATTGTTATGATTGTTGCGGTTATTATGACTATTACTATGATTATTATGGTTGATAGTGTGGTTATTATGATTATCATTTAGATTATTATGCCTATTATGGTTATTATAGTTTTTATGGCCATTATAATGGTAAGTATGGTTGCTTCCAAGTTTATTATGGTTATTATTATGATTATTAGGATTATTATGTTTCACAGTATGATTATGAAGAATATTATGATCATCACTAAGATTATTCTTGTGATTATGACTATTACGATTATTATGGCCATAATAACGATTATTAATGTTATTTCCATCATAATTCTGTTTATTATTACGTTGTTATAATTATTAAAGCTAGTCTAACTATTACTATGATTATTACGGCTATTATGATTGTTGCTACGATTATCATAATTATTATTATGATTGTTATGATTGTTGTGGTTATTATGACGTTTACTATGATTATTATGGTTGATAGTATGGTTATTATGATTATCATTCAGATTATTATGGCTATTACGATTATTGTGGTTTTTATGGCCATTATAATGGTTATTATGATTATTATGTTTTATAGTATGATTATGACGCATATTACGATCATCACTAAGATTATTCTGGTGATTATGACTATTACGATTACTATGGCTATAATAACGGTTATTAATGTTATTTCCATCATAATTCTGTTTATTATTACGTTGTTATGATTTTTAAAGTTAGTCTAACTATTACTATGTTTATTACGGCTATTATGATTGTTGCTACGATTATCATAATTAGTATTATGATTGTTATGATTTTTGTGGTTATGATGACGGTTACTATGATTATTATGGTTGATAATATGGTTATTATGATCATCATTTAGATTATTATGGCTATTACTATTATTATGTTTTTTATGGCTATTATAATGGTTATTATGATTGTTTCCAAGTTTATTATGGTTATCATTATGATTATTATGATTATTATGGTTCCTAGTATGATTATGACGAATATTAAGATCATCACTAAGATTATAATGGCTATTATGATTATTATGGTTTTTATGGCTATCATAATGGTTATTACGATATTTCCAGGTTTATTATGGTTATTATTATGATTATTATGATTATTATGTTTCATAGTATGATTATGACGTATATTATGATGATCGTTCAGTTTATTCTGGTGATTATGACTATGACGATTATTATGGCTATAATAACGATTATTAAGGTTATTTCCATGCTAATTATGTTTATGACTACGTTGTTATGATTATTACAGTTAGTATATCAATTACTATAATTATTACGGCTATTATGACTGTTGCTATGATTATTATGATTATTATTAAGATTGTTATGATTGCTGTGGTTATTATGACGATTACTATGATTGTCATGGTTGATAGTGTGGTTATTATGATTATCATTTAGATTAATATGCCTGTTATGGTTATTATGGTTTGTATGTCTATTATCATGGGTATTATAATTGCTTCCAGGTTTATTATGGTTATTATTATGATTATTACGATTATTATGTTTCATAGTGTGATTATGACGAATATTATGATCATCACTACGATTATTCTGGTGATTATGATTATTACGATTATTATGGCTATAATAAAGATTATTAAGGTTATCTCCATTATAATTCTGTTTATTATTTCGATGTTATGATTACTACAGTTAGCATAACTATTACTATGATTATTAGTACTATTATGACTGTTGCTATGATTGTTATGATTATTATTACGATTGTTATGATTGTTGCGGTTATTATGACTATTACTATGATTATTATGGTTGATAGTGTGGTTATTATGATTATCATTTAGATTATTATTCCTATTATGGTTATTATAGTTTTTATGGCTATTATAATGGTTATTATGACTGTTTCCAAGTTTATTATGGTTATCATTATGATTATTATGATTATTATGATTCATAGTGTGATTATGACGAATATTATGATCATCACTAAGATTATTCTGGTGATTATGTGTATCACGATTGTTATTGCTATAATAATGATTATTAAGGTTATTTCGATGATTATTCTGTTTATTATAACGATGTTACGATTATTACAGTTAGTATAACTATTACTACGATTATTACGACTATTATGACTGTTGCTATGAGTATTATGATTATTATTACGATTGTTATGATTGTTGTGGTTATTATGACGATTACTATGATTATTATGGTTGATAATGTGGTTATTATGGCTATCATTTAGATTATTATGTTTGTTATGGTTATTATGTTCCTTAGTATGATTATGACGAATATCATCATAATCACTAAGATTATTATGGTGATTACGATTATTAGGATTATGGCTATAATAAAGATTATTAAGGTTATCTCCATGATAATTCTGTTTATTATTTCGATGTTATGATTACTACAGTTAGCATAACTATTACTATGATTATTAGTACTATTATGACTGTTGCTATGATTGTTATGATTATTATTACGATTGTTATGATTGTTGCGGTTATTATGACTATTACTATGATTATTATGGTTGATAGTGTGGTTATTATGATTATCATTTAGATTATTATGCCTATTATGGTTATTATAGTTTTTATGGCTATTATAATGGTTATTATGACTGTTTCCAAGTTTATTATGGTTATCATTATGATTATTATGATTATTATGATTCATAGTGTGATTATGACGAATATTATGATCATCACTAAGATTATTCTGGTGATTATGTGTATCACGATTGTTATTGCTATAATAATGATTATTAAGGTTATTTCGATGATTATTCTGTTCATTATAACGATGTTACGATTATTACAGTTAGTACAACTATTACTACGATTATTACGACTATTATGACTGTTGCTATGAGTATTATGATTATTATTACGATTGTTATGATTGTTGTGGTTATTATGACGATTACTATGATTATTATGGTTGATAATGTGGTTATTATGGCTATCATTTAGATTATTATGTTTGTTATGGTTATTATGTTCCTTAGTATGATTATGACGAATATCATCATAATCACTAAGATTATTATGGTGATTACGATTATTAGGATTATGGCTATAATAATGGTTATTAAGCTTATTTCCGTGATAATTCTGTTTATTACTACGATGTTATGATTATTACAGTTAGTATAACTATTACTATGATTATTGCGGCTATTATGATTGTTGCTATGATTATTATGATTATTATTATGATTGTTATGATTGTTGTGGTTATTATGACGGTTACTATGATTATTCTGGTTGATAGTGCGGTTATTATGATTATTATTTAGATTATTATGCCTATTATGGTTATTATGGTTGTTATGGCTATTATAATGGTTATTATGGTTGCTTCCAAGTTTATTATGGTTATTATTATGATTATTACGATTGTTATGTTTCATAGTGTGATTATGACGAATATTATGATCATCACTAAGATTATTCTGGTGATTACGACTATTACGATTATTATGGCTATAATAACGATTATTAAGTATATTTCGATGATAATTCTGTTTATTGCTACGGTGTTATGATTATTACAGTTAGTATAACTATTACTATGATTATTACGGCTATTAGGATTGTTGCTATGATTATCATGATTATTATTGGGATTGTTATGATTGTTGTGGTTATTATGACGATTACTATGATTATTATGATTGATAGTGCGGTTATTTTGATTATCATTTAGATTATTATGGCTGTTATGTTTATTATGGTTTGTATGTCTATTATAATGGGTATTATAATTGCTTCCAATTTTATTATGGTTATTATTATGATTATTACGATTATTAGGTTTCATAGTGTGATTATGACGAATATTATGATCATCACTAAGATTATTCTGGTGATTATGATTATTACGAATATTATGGCTATAATAACGATTATTAAGGTTATTTCCATGATAATTCTGTTTATTATTTCGATGTTATGATTACTACAGTTAGCATAACTATTACTATGATTATTAGTACTATTATGACTGTTGCTATGATTGTTATGATTATTATTACGATTGTTATGATTGTTGCGGTTATTATGACTATTACTATGATTATTATGGTTGATAGTGTGGTTATTATGATTATCATTTAGATTAGTATGCCTATTATGGTTATTATAGTTTTTATGGCCATTATAATGGTAAGTATGGTTGCTTCCAAGTTTATTATGGTTATTATTATGATTATTAGGATTATTATGTTTCATAGTATGATTATGAAGAATATTATGATCATCACTAAGATTATTCTCGTGATTATGACTATTACGATTATTATGGCCATAATAACGATTATTAATGTTATTTCCATCATAATTCTGTTTATTATTACGTTGTTATAATTATTAAAGCTAGTCTAACTATTACTATGATTATTACGGCTATTATGATTGTTGCTACGATTATCATAATTATTATTATGATTGTTATGATTTTTGTGGTTATTATGACGGCTACTATGATTATTATGGTTGATAGTATTGTTATTATGATGATCATTTAGATTATTATGGCTATTACTATTATTATGGTTTTTATGGCTATTATAATGGTTATTATGATTGTTTCCAAGTTTATTATGGTTATCATTATGATTATTATGATTATTATGGTTCCTAGTATGATTATGACGAATATTAAGATCATCACTAAGATTATAATGGCTATTATGATTATTATGGTTTTTTGGCTATCATAATGGTTATTACGATTTTTCCAGGTTTATTATGGTTATTATTATTATTATTATGTTTATTATGTTTCATAGTATGATTATGACGTATATTATGATCATCACTAAGATTATTCTGGTGATTATGACTATTACGATTATTATAGCTATAATAACGATTATTAAGGTTATTTCCATGATAATTCAGTTTATTGTTACGATGTTACGATTATTACAGTTAGTATAACTATTACTATGATTATTACGGCTATTATGACTGTTGCTATGATTATTATGGATGTTATTACGATTGAAATCATTGTTGTGGTTATTATGACGATTACTATGATTATTATGGGTGATAGTACGGTTGTTATGATTATTATTCAGATTATTAAGTCTATTATTATTATTATGGTTTTTATGGCTATTATAATGGTTATTATGATTGTTTCCAAGATTATTATGTTTGTCATTATGATTATTATGATTATTATGTTTCATAGTATGATTATGACGTATATTATGGTCATCACTAAGATTATTCTGGCGGTTTTGACTATGACGATTATTATGGCTATAATAACGATTATTAAGGATATTTCCATGATAATTCTGTTTATTACAACGTTGTTATGGTTATTACAGTTAGTATAACTATTACTATGATTATTACGGCTATTATGATTGTTGCTACGATTATCATAATTATTATTATGATTGTTATGATTGTCGTGGATATTAAGACAGTTACTATGATTATTATGTCTTATAGTATGATTATTATGATTATCATTTAGATTATTTTGGCTATTATGATTATTATGGTTTTTATGGCTATTATAATGGTTATTATGATTGTTTCCAAGTTTATTATGGTTCTTATTATGATTATTATGATTCTTATGTTTCATAGTATGATTATGACGAATATTATGATCATCACTAAGATTATTCTGGTGGTTTTGACAATGACGATTATTATTGCTATAATAACGATTATTAATGTTATTTCCAAGGTAATTCTGTTTATTACTACGATGTTATGATTATTACAGTTAGTATAACTATTCCTATTATTATTGCGGCTATTATGATTGTTGTTACGATTATTATGATTATTATTGCGATTGTTATGATTGTTGTGGTTATTATGACGATTACTATTATTATTATGGTTCATAGTGTGGTTATTATGATTGTCATTTAGATTATTATGGCTGTTACGTTTATTATGGTTTTTATGGCCATCATAACGGTTATTATGATTTTTCCAGGTTTATTATGGTTATTATTATGTTTGTTATGATTATTATGTTTCTTAGTATGATTATGACGAATATTATCATAATCGCTAAGATTATACTGGTGATTTTGACTATGACGATTGTTATGGATATAATAACGATTATCAATGTTATTTCCATGATAATTCTGTTTATTATTACGTTGTTATGATTATTACAGTTAGTCTAACTATTACTATGATTATTACGGCTATGATGATTGTTGCTACGATTATCATAATAATTATTATGATTGCTATGATTTTTGTGGTTATTATGGCGGTTACTATGATCATTATGGTTGATAGTACGGTTATTATGATTATCATTCAGATTATTATGGCTATTATGATTATTATGGTTTTTATGGCTATTAGAATGGTTATTATGATTCTTTCCAAGTTTATTATGGTTCTTATTATGATTATTATGATTGTTATGTTTCATAGTATGATTATGACGTACATTATCATAATCACTAAGATTATTCTGGTGATTATGACTATTACGTTTATTATGGCTATAATAACGATTATTAAGGTTATTTCCATGATAATTCTGTTTATTATTTCGATGTTATGATTACTACAGTTAGCGTAACCACTACTATGATTATTGCGGCTATTATAATTGTTGCTATGATTATTATGATTATTATCACGATTGCTATGATTGTTGTGGTTATTATGACGATTACTATGATTATTATGGTTGATAGTGTGGTTATTTTGAATATCATTTAGATCATTATGCCTATTATGGATATTATGGTTGTTATGGCTATTATAATGGTTATTATGGTTGCTTCCAAACTTATTATGGTTATTATTATGATTATTACGGTTGTTATGCTTCATAGTGTGATTATGACGAATATTATGATCATCACTAAGATTATTCTGGTGATTATGACTATTACGATTATTATGGCTATAATAACGATTATTAAGGTTATTTCCATGATAATTCTGTTTATTACTACGTTGTTATGATTATTACAGTTAGTATAACTATTACTATGATTATTACGGCTATTATGATTGTTGCTACGATTATCATAATTATTATTATGATTGTTATGATTGTTGTGGTTATTATGACGTTTACTATGATTATTATGGTTGATAGTATGGTTATTATGATTATCATTCAGATTATTATGGCTATTATGATTATTGTGTTTTTTATGGCCATTATAATGGTTATTATGATTATTATGTTTTATAGTATGATTATGACGTATATTATGATCATCACTAAGATTATTCTGGTGATTATGACTATTACGACTATTATGGCTAGAATAAAGATTATTAATGTTATTTCCATCATAATTCTGTTTATTATTACGTTGTTATGATTATTAAAGTTGGTCTAACTATTACTATGATTATTACGGCTATTACGGCTATTATTATTATGATCATCACTAAGATTATTCTGGTGGTTTTGACTATGACGATTATTATGGCTATAATAACGATTATTAAGGTTATTTCCATGATAATTCTGTTTATTACAACGTTGTTATGGTTATTAGAGTTAGTCTAACTATTACTACGATTATTACGGCTTTTATGATTGTTGCTACGATTATCGAAGTTATTATTATGATTGTTATGATTGTTGAGGTTAGTATGACGTTTACTATGATTATTATGGCTGATAGTATGGTTATTATGATTATCATGCATATTATTATGGCTATTACGATTATTATGGTCTTTATGGCCATTATAATGGTTATTATGATTATTATGTTTTATAGTATGATTATGACGCATATTACGATCATCACTAAGATTATTCTGGTGATTATGACTATTACGAATACTATGGCTATAATAACGGTTATTAATGTTATTTCCATCATAATTCTGTTTATTATTACCTTGTTATGATTATTAAAGTTAGTCTAACTATTACTATGATTATTACGGCTATTATGATTGTTGCTACAATTATCATAATTATTATTATGATTGTTATGATTTTTGTGGTTATTATGACGGTTACTATGATTATTATGGTTGATAATATGGTTATTATGATGATCATTTAGATTATTATGGCTATTACTATTATTATGGTTTTTATGCCTATTATAATGGTTATTATGATTGTTTCCAAGTTTATTATGGTTATCATTATGATTATTATGATTATCATGGTTGCTAGTATGATTATGACGAATATTAAGATCATCGCTAAGATTATAATGGCTATTATGATTATTACGGTTTTTATGGCTATCATAATGGTTATTACGATTTTTCCAGGTTTATTATGGTTATTATTATGATTATTATGATTATTATGTTTCATAGTATGATTATGACGTATATTATGATAATCGTTCAGTTTATTCTGGTGATTATGACTATGACGATTATTATGGCTATAATAACGATTATTAACGTTCTTTCCATGATAATTCTGTTTATTACCACGTTGTTATGACCATTACAGTTAGTATAACTATTACTATGATTATTACGGCTGTTATGATTGTTGCTACGATTATCATAATTATTATTATGATTGTTATGATTGTTGTGGTTATTATGACGGTTACTATGATTAGTATGGTATGTAATAGTATGGTTATTATGATTATCATTCAGATTATAATGGCTATTATGATTATTATGGTCTTTATGGCCATTATAACGGTTATTATGATAGTTTCCAAGTATATAATGGTTATTATTACGATTATTACGATTATTATGGTTCCTAGTATGATTACGACGAATATTATGATCATCACTAAGATTATAATGGCTATTATGATTATTATGGTTTTTATGGTTATCATAATGGTTATTACGATTTTTCCTGGTTCATTATGGTTATTCTTATGATTATTATGATTATTATGTTTTATAGCATGATGATGACGTATATTATGGTCCTCACTAAGATTATTCTGGTGATTATGATTATTGCGATTTTTATGGCTATAATAACGATTATTAAGGTTATCTCCATGATAATTCTGTTTATTATTTCGATGTTATGATTACTACAGTTAGCATAACTATTAGTATGATTATTACGACTATTATGACTCCTGCTATGATTATTATGATTATTATTAGGATTGTCATGATTCTTGTGGTTATTATGACGATTACTATGATTGTTATGGTTGATAGTGTTGTTTTTATGATTATCATTTTGATTATTATGCCTATTATGGTTAGTATGGTTGTTATGGCTATTATAATGGTTATTATGGTTGCTTCCAAGTTTATTACGATTATTATTATGATTATTACGATTGTTATGTTTCATAAGGTGATTATGACGAATATTATGATCATCACTAAGATTATTCTGGTGATTATGTCTATTACGATTATTATGGTTACAATAACGGTTATAAAGGTTATTTCCATGACAATTCTGTTTATTACTACGATGTTATGATTATTACAGTTAGTATAACTATTACTATGATTATTGCGGCTATTATGATCGTTGCTATGATTATTAGGATTATTACTACGATTGTTATGATTGTAGTGGTTATTATGGCGGTTACTATGATCATTATGATTGGTAGTATGGTTATTATAATTACCATTCAGATTATTACGGCTATTATGATTATTATGGTTTTTATGGATATTATAATGGTTATTATGATTGTCTCCAAGTATATTATGGTTATTATTATGATTATTACGATTATTATGGTTCCTAGTGTGATTATGACGAATATTAAGATCATCACTAAGATTATAATGGCTATTATGATTATTATGGTTTTAATGGCTATCATAATGGTTATTACGATTTTTCCAGGTTTATTATGTTTATTATTATGATTATTATGATTATTATGTTTTATAGTATGATTATGACGTATATTATGATCATCACTAAGATTATTCTGGTGATTATGACTATTACGATTATTATGGTTATAATAACGATTATTAAGGTTATTTCCATGATAATTCTGTTTATTACTACGTTGTTATGATTATTACAGTTAGTCTAACTATTACTATGATTATTACGGCTATTATGATTGTTGCTACGAGTATCATAATTATTATTATGATTGTTATGATTGTTGTGGTTATTATGACGTTTACTATGATTATTATGGTTGATAGTCTGGTTATTATGATTATCATTCAGATTATTATGGCTATTATGATTATTGTGCTTTTTATTGCCATTATAATGGTTATTATGATTATTATGTTTTATAGTATGATTATGACGCATATTACGATCATCACTAAGATTATTCTGGTGATTATGGCTATTACGATTACTATGGCTATAATAACGGTTATTAATGTTATTTCCATCATAATTCTGTTTATTATTACGTTGTTATGATTATTAAAGTTAGTCTAACTATTACTATGATTATTACGGCTATTATGATTGTTGCTACGATTATCATAATTAGTATTATGATTGTTATGATTTTTGTGGTTATTATGACGGTTACTATGATTATTATGGTTGATAATATGGTTATTATGATGATCATTTAGATTATTATGGCTATTACTGTTATTATGGTTTTTATGGCTATTATAACGGTTATTATGACTGTTTCCAAGTTTATTATGGTTATCATTATGATTATTATGATTATTATGGTTCCTAGTATGATTATGACGAATATTAATATCATCACTAAGATTATAATGGCTATTATGGTTTTTATGGTTTTTATGGCTATCATAATGGTTATTACGATATTTCCAGGTTTATTATGGTTATTATTATGATTATTATGATTATTATGTTTCATAGTACGATTATGACGTATATTATGATGATCGTTCAGTTTATTCTGGTGATTATGACTATGACGATTATTATGGCTATAATAACGTTTATTAAGGTTATTTCGATGCTAATTATGTTTATGACTACGTTGTTATGATTATTACAGTTAGTATAACTATTACTATGACTATTACGGCCATTATGATCGTTGCTACGATTATCATAATTATTATTGTGATTGTTATGATTGTTGTGGTTATTATGACGTTTACTATGATTATTATGGTTGATAGTATGGTTATTATGATTATCATACAGATTATTATGGCTATTATGATTATTGTGGTTTTTATGGCCATTATAATGGTTATTATGATTATTATGTTTTATAGTATGATTATAACGTATATTATGGTCATCACTAAGATTATTCTGGTGGTTTTGACTATGACGATTATTATGGATATTATAACGATTACTAATGTTGTTTCCATGACAATTCTGTTTATTATTACGTTGTTATGATTATTACAGTTAGTCTAACTATTACTATGATTATTACGGCTATTATGATTGATTCTACTATTACCATAATTATTATTATGATTGCTATGATTTTTGTGGTTATTATGACGGTTACTATGATTATTATGGTTGATAGTACGGTTATTATGATTATCATTCAGATTATTATGGCTGTTATGATTGTTATGGTTTTTATGGCCATTATAATGGTTATTATGATTCTTTCCAAGTTTATTATGGCTCCTATTATGATTATTATGATTATTATGTTTCTTAGTATGATTATGACGAATATTATCATAATCACTAAGATTATTCTGGTGATTTTGACTATGACGATTATTATGGATATAATAACTATTATCAATGTTATTTCCATGATAATTCTGTTTATTATTACGTTGTTATGATTATTACAGTTAGTCTAACTATTACTATGGTTATTACGGCTATTATGACTGTTGCTACGATTATCATAATTATTATTATGATTGCTATGATTTTTGTTGTTATTATGACGGTTACTATGATTATTATGGTTGATAGTACGGTTATTATGATTATCATTCAGATTATTATGGCTATTATGATTATTATGGTTGTTATGGCTATTATAATGGTTATCCTGATTGCTTCCAAGTTTATTATGGTTATTATTATGATTGTTATGATTTTTGTGGTTATTATGACGGTTACTATGATTATTATATATGATAGTATGGTTATTTTGATTATCATTCAGATTATTATGGCTATTACGATTATTAGGGTTTTTATGGCCATTATAATGTTTATTATGGTTGTTTCCAAGTTTATTATGGTTCTTATCATGATTATTATGATTATTATGTCTCATAGTATGATTGTGACGTATGTTATGATCATCACTCAGATTATTCTGGTGATTATGCCTATCACGACTGTTATTGATATAATAATGATTATTAAGCTTATTTGGATGATTATTCTGTTTATTATAACGATGATATGATTATTACAGTTAGTATAACTATCACTATGATCATTACGACTATTATGATTGTTGCTATGATTATTGGGATTGTTACAACGATTGTTATGATTGTTGTGGTTATAATGGCGTTTACTATGATTATTATGGTTGATAGTGTGGTTATTATGATTATCATTTAGATTATTATGGCTATTATGATTATTATCGTTTTTATGGCTGTTACAATGGTAATTATGGTTGTTTCCACGTTTACTATTGTTATTATTAGGATTATTATTATTATTGTGTTTCTTAGTATGATTATGATGATTATTATGGTCATCACTGAGATTATTATGGTGATTATGATTATTGCGATTTTTATGGCTATAATAACGATTATTAAGGTTATTTCCATGATAATTCTGTTTATTATTTCGATGTTATGATTACTACAGTTAGCATAACTATTAGTATGATTATTACGACTATTATGACTGGTGCTATGATTATTATGATTATTATTACGATTGTTATGATTGTTGTGCTTATTATGACGATTACTATGATTATTATGGTTGATAGTGTGGTTATTATGATTATAATTTAGATTATTATGCCCATTATGGTTATTACGGTTGTTATGGCTATTATAATGGTTATTATGGTTGCTTCCAAGTTTATTATGGTTATTATTATGATTATTGCGATTGTTATGTTTCATAGTGTGATTATGACGAATATTATGATCATCACTAAGATTATTCTGGTGATTATGACTATGACGATTATTATGGCTATAATAACTATTATTAAGGTTATTTCCATGATAATTGTGTTTATTACTACGTTGTTATGATTATTAGAGTTAGTCTAACTATTACTACGATTATTACGGCTTTTATGATTGTTGCTACGATTATCATAATTATTATTATGATTGCTATGATTTTTGTTGTTATTATGACGGTTACTATGATTATTATGGTTGACAGTACGGTTATTACGATTATCATTCAGATTATTATGGCTATTCTGATTATTATGGTTGTTATGGCTATTATAATGGTTATTCTGATTGCTTCCAAGTTTATTATGGTTATTATTATGATTGTTATGATTTTTGTGGTTATTTTGACGGTTACTATGATTATTATGTATGATAGTTTGGTTATTTTGATTATCATTCAGATTATTATGGCTATTACGATTATTAGGGTTTTTATGGCCATTATAATGTTTATTATGATTGTTTCCAAGTTTATTATGGTTCGTATCATGATTATTATGATTATTATGTCTCATAGTATGATTATGACGTATGTTATGATCATCACTCAGATTATTCTGGTGATTATGCCTATCACGACTGTTATTGCTATAATAATGATTATTAAGCTTATTTCGATGATTATTCTGTTTATTATAACGATGATATGATTATTACAGTTAGTATAACTATTACTATGATCATTACGACTATTACGATTGTTGCTATGGTTATTGGGATTGTTACAACGATTGTTACGATTGTTGTGGTTATTATGACGATTACTATGATTATTATGGTTGATAGTATGGTTATTACGATTATCATTCAGATTATTATGGCTATTATGATTACTATGGTTGTTATGGCTATTATAATGGTTATTCTGATTTCTTCCAAGTTTATTATGGTTATTATTATGATTGTTATGATTTTTGTGGTTATTATGACGGTTACTATGATTATTATGTATGATAGTATGGTTATTTTGATTATCATTCAGATTATTATGGCTATTACGATTATTATGGTTTTTATGGCCATTATAATGGTTATTATGATTGTTTCCAAGTTTAATATGGTTCTTATTATAATTATTATGATTATTATGTTTCATAGTATGATTATGACGAATATTATGATCATCACTCAGACTACTCTGGTGATTATGACTATTACGATTATTATAGCTATAATAACGATTATTAAGGTTATTTCCATGATAATTCTGTTTATTACTACGTTGTTATGATTATTACAGTTAGTATAACTATTACTATGATTATTACGGCAATTATGATTGTTGCTATGATTATTATGGTTGTTATTACGATTGTCATCATTGTTGTGGATATTATGACGATTACTATGATTATTATGGGTGATAGTATGGTTGTTATGATTATTATTCAGATTATTATGTCTATTATTATTATTATGGTTTTTATGGCTATTATAATGGTTATTATGATTGTTTCCAAGTTTACTATGGTCATCATTATGATTATTACGACTATTATGTTTCATAGTATGATTATGACGAATATTATCATAATCACTAAGATTATTCTGGTGATTATGACTATTACGATTATTATGGTTATAATAACGGTTACAAAGGCTATTTCCATGCCAATTCTGTTTATTATTACGTTGTTATGATTATTACAGTTAGTCTAACTATTACTATCATTATTGCGGCTATTATGATTGTTGCTATGATTATTATGATTATTATTACGATTGTTATGATTGTTGTGGTTATTATGACGATTACTATGATTATTATTGTTGACAGTGTGGTTATTATGATTATCATTTAGATTATTATGGCTATTACTATTATTATGGATTTCATGGCGATTATAATGCTTATTATGATTGTTTCCAAGTTTAATATGGTTCTTATTATAATTATTATGATTATTATGTTTCATAGTATGATTATGACGAATATTATGATCATCACTAAGGTTATTCTCGTGGTTTTGACTATGACGATTATTATGGCTATAATAAAGATTATTAATGTTATTTCCAAGGTAATTCTGTTTATTATTACGTTGTTATGATTATTACAGTTAGTCTAACTATTACTACGATTATTACGGCTATTATGATTGTTGCTACGATTATCATAGTTATTATTATGATTGTTACGATTTTTGTGGTTATTATGACGGTTACTATGATTATTATGGTTGATAGTATGATTACTATGATTATCATGCAGATTATTATGGCTATTACGATTATTATGGTTTTTATGGCCATTATAATGGTTATTATGATTGTTTCCAAGTTTAATATGGTTCTTATTATAATTATTATGATTATTATGTTTCATAGTATGATTATGACGAATATTATGATCATCACTCAGATTACTCTGGTGATTATGACTATTACGATTATTATAGCTATAATAACGATTATTAAGGTTATTTCCATGATAATTCTGTTTATTACTACGTTGTTATGATTATTACAGTTAGTATAACTATTACTATGATTATTACGGCTATTATGATTGTTGCTATGATTATTATGGTTGTTATTACGATTGGCATCATTGTTGTGTATATTACGACGATTACTATGATTATTATGGGTGATAGTATGGTTGTTATGATTATTATTCAGATTATTATGTCTATTATTATTATTATGGTTTTTATGGCTATTATAATGGTTATTATGATTGTTTCCAAGTTTACTATGGTCATCATTATGATTATTACGACTATTATGTTTCATAGTATGATTATGACGAATATTATCATAATCACTAAGATTATTCTGGTGATTATAACTATGACGATTATTATGTCTATAAAAACGATTATTAAGGTTATTTCCATGATAATTCTGTTTATTACTACGTTGTTATGATTGTTACAGTTAGTATAACTATTACTATGATTATTACGGCTATTATGATTGTTGCTATGATTATTATGATTATTACTACGATTGTTATTATTGTTGTGGTTATTATGACGATTACTATGATTATTATGGTTGATAGTGTGGTTATTATGATTATGATTTAGATTATTATGCCTATTATGGTTATTATGGTTTTTATGGCTATTATAATAGGTATTATGTTTGCTTCCAAGTTTATTATGGTTATTATTATGATTATTACGATTATTATGTTTCATAGTGTGGTTATGACGAATATTATGATCATCACTAAGATTATTCTGGTGATTACGACTATTACGATTATTATGGTTATAATAACGATTATAAAGGCTATTTCCATGACAATTCTGTTTGTTACTACGATGTTATGATTATTACAGTTAGTATAACTATTACTATGATTATTGCGGCTATTATGATTGTTGCTATGATTATTATGATTATTATTACGATTGTTATGATTGTTGTGGTTATTATGACGATTACTATGATTATTATTGTTGACAGTGTGGTTATTATGATTATCATTTAGATTATTATGGCTATTACTATTATTATGGTTTTCATGGCGATTATAATGCTTATTATGATTGTTTCCAAGTTTATTATGGTTATTATTCTGATTATTACGATTATTATGTTTCATAGTGTGATTATGACGAATATTATGACCATCACTAAGATTATTCTGGTGATTATGACTATTACGACTATTATGGTAATAATAACGATTATAAAGGTTATTTCCATGACAATTCTGTTTATTATTACGTTGTTATGATTATTACAGTTAGTCTAACTATTACTATCATTATTACGGCTATTATGATTGTTGCTACGATTATCATAGTTATTATTATGATTGTTATGATTTTTGTGGTTATTATGACGGTTACTATGATTATTATGGCTGATAGTCTGATTATTATGATTATCATGCAGATTATTATGGCTATTACGATTATTATGGTTTTTATGGCCATTATAATGGTTATTATGATTGTTTCCAAGTTTAATATGGTTCTTATTATAATTATTATGATTATTATGTTTCATAGTATGATTATGACGAATATTATGATCATCACTCAGATTACTCTGGTGATTATGACTATTACGATTATTATAGCTATAATAACGATTATTAAGGTTATTTCCATGATAATTCTGTTTATTACTACGTTGTTATGATTATTACAGTTAGTATAACTATTACTATTATTATTACGGCTATTATGATTGTTGCTATGATTATTATGGTTGTTATTACGATTGGCATCATTGTTGTGGATATTATGACGATTACTATGATTATTATGGGTGATAGTATGGTTGTTATGATTATTATTCAGATTATTATGTCTATTATTATTATTATGGTTTTTATGGCTATTATAATGGTTATTATGATTGTTTCCAAGTTTACTATGGTTATCATTATGATTATTACGACTATTATGTTTCATAGTATGATTATGACGAATATTATGATCATCACTAAGGTTATTCTCGTGGTTTTGACTATGACGATTATTATGGCTATAGTAACGATTATTAATGTTATTTCCAAGGTAATTCTGTTTATTATTACGTTGTTATGATTATTAGAGTTAGTCTAACTATTACTACGATTATTACGGCTATTATGATTGTTGCTACGATTATCATAGTTATTATTATGATTGTTATGATTTTTGTGGTTATTATGACGGTTACTATGATTATTATGGTTGATAGTATGGTTATTATGATTATCATGCAGATTATTATGGCTATTACGATTATTATGGTTTTTATGGCCATTATAACGGTTATTATGATTGTTTCCAGGTTTATTATGGTTCCTATTATGATTATTATGATTATTATGTTTCATAGTATGATTATGACGTATATTATGATCATCACTCAGATTATTCTGGTGATTATGACTATTACGATTATTATAGCTATAATAACGATTATTAAGGTTATTTCCATGATAATTCTGTTTATTACTACGTTGTTATGATTATTACAGTTAGTATAACTATTACTATGATTATTACGGCTAGCATGTTTGTTGCTACGATTATCATAGTTATTATTATGATTATTATGATTTTTGTGGTTATTATGACGGTTACTATGGTTATTATGGTTGATAGTATGGTTATTATGATTATCATGCAGATTATTATGGCTATTACGATTATTATGGTTTTTATGGCCATTATAATGGTTATTATGATTGTTTCCATGTTTATTATGGTTCCTATTATGATTATTATGATTATTAAGTTTCATAGTATGATAATGACGAATATTATGATCATCACTAAGATTACTCTGGTGATTATGACTATTACGATTATTATAGCTATAATAACGATTATTAATGTTATTTCCATGATAACTCTGTTTCTGCTACGATGTTATGATTATTCAGTTAGTATAACTATTACTATGATTATTTCGGCTATTATGACTGTTGCTACGATTATCATTATTATTATTATGATTGTTATGATTGTTGTGGTTATTATGACGATTACTATGATTATTATTGTTGACAGTGTGGTTATTATGATTATCATTTAGATTATTATGGCTATTACTATTATTATGGTTTTCATGGCTATTATAATGGTTATTATGATTGTTTCCAAGTTTATTATGGTGAGTATTATGATTATTATGATTAATATGTTTCATAGTTTGATTATGACGAATATTATGATCATCACTAAGATTATTCTGGTGGTTTTGACTATGACGATTATTATGGCTATAATAACGATTATTAATGTTATTTCCAAGGTAATTCTGTTTATTATTACGTTGTTATGATTATTAGAGTTAGTCTAACTATTACTACGATTATTACGGCTAGAATGTTTGTTGCTACGATTATCATAGTTATTATTATGATTATTATGATTTTTGTTGTTATTATGACGGTTACTATGATTATTATGGATGATAGTATGGTTATTATGATTATCATGCAGATTATTATGGCTATTACGATTATTATGGTTTTTATGGCCACTATAATGGTTATTATGATTGTTTCCAGGTTTATTATGGATCCTATTATGATTATTATGATTATTATGTTTCATAGTATGATTATGACGTATATTATGATCATCACTCAGATTATTCTGGTGATTATGACTATTACGATTATTATAGCTATAATAACAATTATTAAGGTTATTTCCATCATAATTCTGTTTATTACTACGTTGTTATGATAATTACAGTTAGTATAACTATTACTATGATTAATACGGCTATTATGATTGTTGCTACAATTATCATTATTGTTATTATGATTGTTACGATTTATGTGGTTATTATGACGATTACTATGATTATTATGGTTGATAGTGTGGTTATTATGATTATCATTTAGATTATTATGCCTATTATGGTTATTATGGTTTTTATGGCTATTATAATAGGTATTATGTTTGCTTCCAAGTTTATTATGGTTATTATTATGATTATTACGATTATTATGTTTCATAGTGTGGTTATGACGAATATTATGATCATCACTAAGATTATTCTGGTGATTACGACTATTACGATTATTATGGTTATAATAACGATTATAAAGGCTATTTCCATGACAATTCTGTTTGTTACTACGATGTTATGATTATTACAGTTAGTATAACTATTACTATGATTATTGCGGCTATTATGATTGTTGCTATGATTATTATGATTATTATTACGATTGTTATGATTGTTGTGGTTATTATGACGATTACTATGATTATTATTGTTGACAGTGTGGTTATTATGATTATCATTTAGATTATTATGGCTATTACTATTATTATGGTTTTAATGGCGATTATAATGCTTATTATGATTGTTTCCAAGTTTATTATGGTTATTATTATGATTATTACGATTATTATGTTTCATAGTGTGATTATGACGAATATTATGACCATCACTAAGATTATTCTGGTGATTATGACTATTACGACTATTATGATAATAATAACGATTATAAAGGTTATTTCTATGACAATTCTGTTTATTATTACGTTGTTATGATTATTACAGTTAGTCTAACTATTACTATCATTATTACGGCTATTATGATTGTTGCTACGATTATCATAGTTATTATTATGATTGTTATGATTTTTGTGGTTATTATGACGGTTACTATGATTATTATGGCTGATAGTATGATTATTATGATTATCATGCAGATTATTATGGCTATTACGATTATTATGGTTTTTATGGCCATTATAATGGTTATTATGATTGTTTCCAAGTTTAATATGGTTCTTATTATAATTATTATGATTATTATGTTTCATAGTATGATTATGACGAATATTATGATCATCACTCAGATTACTCTGGTGATTATGACTATTACGATTATTATAGCTATAATAACGGTTATTAAGGTTATTTCCATGATAATTCTGTTTATTACTACGTTGTTATGATTATTACAGTTAGTATAACTATTACTATGATTATTACGGCAATTATGATTGTTGCTATGATTATTATGGTTGTTATTACGATTGGCATCATTGTTGTGTATATTACGACGATTACTATGATTATTATGGGTGATAGTATGGTTGTTATGATTATTATTCAGATTATTATGTCTATTATAATTATTATGGTTTTTATGGCTATTATAATGGTTATTATGATTGTTTCCAAGTTTACTATGGTCATCATTATGATTATTACGACTATTATGTTTCATAGTATGATTATGACGAATATTATCATAATCACTAAGATTATTCTGGTGATTATGACTATGACGATTATTATGTCTATAAAAACGATTATTAAGGTTATTTCCATGATAATTCTGTTTATTACTACGTTGTTATGATTGTTACAGTTAGTATAACTATTACTATGATTATTACGGCTATTATGATTGTTGCTATGATTATTATGATTATTACTACGATTGTTATTATTGTTGTGGTTATTATGACGATTACTATGATTATTATGGTTGATAGTGTGGTTATTATGATTATCATTTAGATTATTATGCCTATTATGGTTATTATGGTTTTTATGGCTATTATAATAGGTATTATGTTTGCTTCCAAGTTTATTATGGTTATTATTATGATTATTACGATTATTATGTTTCATAGTGTGGTTATGACAAATATTATGATCATCACTAAGATTATTCTGGTGATTACGACTATTACGATTATTATGGTTATAATAACGATTATAAAGGCTATTTCCATGACAATTCTGTTTGTTACTACGATGTTATGATTATTACAGTTAGTATAACTATTACTATGATTATTGCGGCTATTATGATTGTTGCTATGATTATTATGATTATTATTACGATTGTTATGATTGTTGTGGTTATTATGACGATTACTATGATTATTATTGTTGACAGTGTGGTTATTATGATTATCATTTAGATTATTATGGCTATTACTATTATTATGGTTTTCATGGCGATTATAATGCTTATTATGATTGTTTCCAAGTTTATTATGGTTATTATTATGATTATTACGATTATTATGTTTCATAGTGTGATTATGACGAATATTATGACCATCACTAAGATTATTCTGGTGATTACGACTATTACGATTATTATGGTTATAATAACGATTATAAAGGCTATTTCCATGACAATTCTGTTTGTTACTACGATGTTATGATCATTACAGTTAGTATAACTATTACTATGATTATTGCGGCTATTATGATTGTTGCTATGATTATTATGATTATTATTACGATTGTTATGATTGTTGTGGTTATTATGACGATTACTATGATTATTATTGTTGACAGTGTGGTTATTATGATTATCATTTAGATTATTATGGCTATTACTATTATTATGGTTTTCATGGCGATTATAATGCTTATTATGATTGTTTCCAAGTTTATTATGGTTATTATTATGATTATTACGATTATTATGTTTCATAGTGTGATTATGACGAATATTATGACCATCACTAAGATTATTCTGGTGATTATGACTATTACGACTATTATGGTAATAATAACGATTATAAAGGTTATTTCCATGACAATTCTGTTTATTATTACGTTGTTATGATTATTACAGTTAGTCTAACTATTACTATCATTATTACGGCTATTATGATTGTTGCTACGATTATCATAGTTATTATTATGATTGTTATGATTTTTGTGGTTATTATGACGGTTACTATGATTATTATGGCTGATAGTCTGATTATTATGATTATCATGCAGATTATTATGGCTATTACGATTATTATGGTTTTTATGGCCATTATAATGGTTATTATGATTGTTTCCAAGTTTAATATGGTTCTTATTATAATTATTATGATTATTATGTTTCATAGTATGATTATGACGAATATTATGATCATCACTCAGATTACTCTGGTGATTATGACTATTACGATTATTATAGCTATAATAACGATTATTAAGGTTATTTCCATGATAATTCTGTTTATTACTACGTTGTTATGATTATTACAGTTAGTATAACTATTACTATTATTATTACGGCTATTATGATTGTTGCTATGATTATTATGGTTGTTATTACGATTGGCATCATTGTTGTGGATATTATGACGATTACTATGATTATTATGGGTGATAGTATGGTTGTTATGATTATTATTCAGATTATTATGTCTATTATTATTATTATGGTTTTTATGGCTATTATAATGGTTATTATGATTGTTTCCAAGTTTACTATGGTTATCATTATGATTATTACGACTATTATGTTTCATAGTATGATTATGACGAATATTATGATCATCACTAAGGTTATTCTCGTGGTTTTGACTATGACGATTATTATGGCTATAGTAACGATTATTAATGTTATTTCCAAGGTAATTCTGTTTATTATTACGTTGTTATGATTATTAGAGTTAGTCTAACTATTACTACGATTATTACGGCTATTATGATTGTTGCTACGATTATCATAGTTATTATTATGATTGTTATGATTTTTGTGGTTATTATGACGGTTACTATGATTATTATGGTTGATAGTATGGTTATTATGATTATCATGCAGATTATTATGGCTATTACGATTATTATGGTTTTTATGGCCATTATAACGGTTATTATGATTGTTTCCAGGTTTATTATGGTTCCTATTATGATTATTATGATTATTATGTTTCATAGTATGATTATGACGTATATTATGATCATCACTCAGATTATTCTGGTGATTATGACTATTACGATTATTATAGCTATAATAACGATTATTAAGGTTATTTCCATGATAATTCTGTTTATTACTACGTTGTTATGATTATTACAGTTAGTATAACTATTACTATGATTATTACGGCTAGCATGTTTGTTGCTACGATTATCATAGTTATTATTATGATTATTATGATTTTTGTGGTTATTATGACGGTTACTATGGTTATTATGGTTGATAGTATGGTTATTATGATTATCATGCAGATTATTATGGCTATTACGATTATTATGGTTTTTATGGCCATTATAATGGTTATTATGATTGTTTCCATGTTTATTATGGTTCCTATTATGATTATTATGATTATTAAGTTTCATAGTATGATAATGACGAATATTATGATCATCACTAAGATTACTCTGGTGATTATGACTATTACGATTATTATAGCTATAATAACGATTATTAATGTTATTTCCATGATAACTCTGTTTCTGCTACGATGTTATGATTATTCAGTTAGTATAACTATTACTATGATTATTTCGGCTATTATGACTGTTGCTACGATTATCATTATTATTATTATGATTGTTATGATTGTTGTGGTTATTATGACGATTACTATGATTATTATTGTTGACAGTGTGGTTATTATGATTATCATTTAGATTATTATGGCTATTACTATTATTATGGTTTTCATGGCTATTATAATGGTTATTATGATTGTTTCCAAGTTTATTATGGTGAGTATTATGATTATTATGATTAATATGTTTCATAGTTTGATTATGACGAATATTATGATCATCACTAAGATTATTCTGGTGGTTTTGACTATGACGATTATTATGGCTATAATAACGATTATTAATGTTATTTCCAAGGTAATTCTGTTTATTATTACGTTGTTATGATTATTAGAGTTAGTCTAACTATTACTACGATTATTACGGCTAGAATGTTTGTTGCTACGATTATCATAGTTATTATTATGATTATTATGATTTTTGTTGTTATTATGACGGTTACTATGATTATTATGGATGATAGTATGGTTATTATGATTATCATGCAGATTATTATGGCTATTACGATTATTATGGTTTTTATGGCCACTATAATGGTTATTATGATTGTTTCCAGGTTTATTATGGATCCTATTATGATTATTATGATTATTATGTTTCATAGTATGATTATGACGTATATTATGATCATCACTCAGATTATTCTGGTGATTATGACTATTACGATTATTATAGCTATAATAACAATTATTAAGGTTATTTCCATCATAATTCTGTTTATTACTACGTTGTTATGATAATTACAGTTAGTATAACTATTACTATGATTAATACGGCTATTATGATTGTTGCTACAATTATCATTATTGTTATTATGATTGTTACGATTTATGTGGTTATTATGACGGTTACTATGATTATTATTGTTGATAGTATGGTTATTATGATTATCATTCAGATTATTATGGCTATTATGATTATTATGGTTTTTATGGCCATTATAATGGTTATTGTGATTGTTTCCAGGTTTATTATGGTTCTTATTATAATTGTTATGATTATTATGTTTCATAGTATGATTATGACGAATATTATGATCATCACTCAGATTACTCTGGTGATTATGGCTATTACGATTATTATAGCTATAATAACGATTATTAAGGTTATTTCCATGATAATTCTGTTTATTACTACGTTGTTATGATTATTACAGTTAGTATAACTATTACTATGGTTATTACGGCTATTATGACTGTTGCTACGGTTATCATAATTATTATTATGATTACTATGATTTTTGTTGTTATTATGACGGTTACTATGATTATTATGGTTGATAGTACGGTTATTATGATTATCATTCAGATTATTATGGCTGTTATGATTGTTATGGTTTTTATGGCCATTATAATGGTTATTATGATTCTTTCCAAGCTTATTATGGCTCTTATTATGATTATTATGATTATTATGTTTCTTAGTATGATTATGACGAATATTATCATAATCACCAAGATTATTCTGGTGATTTTGACTATGACGATTATTATGGATATAATAACTATTATCAATGTTATTTCCATGATAATTCTGTTTATTATTACGTTGTTATGATTATTACAGTTAGTCTAACTATTACTATGGTTATTACGGCTATTATGACTGTTGCTACGATTATCATAATTATTATTA
This sequence comes from Calliopsis andreniformis, assembly GCF_051401765.1. Taxonomy (NCBI): domain Eukaryota; kingdom Metazoa; phylum Arthropoda; class Insecta; order Hymenoptera; family Andrenidae; genus Calliopsis; species Calliopsis andreniformis. The sequence goes on from NW_027480656.1 coordinate 563,250, forward strand.
TGATTGCTATGATTTTTGTTGTTATTATGACGGTTACTATGATTATTATGGTTGATAGTACGGTTATTATGATTATCATTCAGATTTTTATGGCTATTTAGATTATTATGGTTGTTATGGCTATTATAATGGTAATTCTGATTGCTTCCAAGTTTATTATGGTTATTATTATGATTGTTATGATTTTTGTGGTTATTATGACGGTTACTATGATTATTATATATGATAGTATGGTTATTTTGATTATCATTCAGATTATTATGGCTATTACGATTATTAGGGTTTTTATGGCCATTATAATGTTTATTATGATTGTTTCCAAGTTTATTATGGTTCTTATCATGATTATTATGATTATTATGTCTCATAGTATGATTATGACGTATGTTATGATCATCACTCAGATTATTCTGGTGATTATGCCTATCACGACTGTTATTGCTATAATAATGATTATTAAGCTTATTTCGATGATTATTCTGTTTATTATAACGATGATATGATTATTACAGTTAGTATAACTATTACTATGATCATTACGACTATTATGATTGTTGCTATGATTATTATGATGATTATTATGATTATTATTGCGATTGTTATGATTGTTGTAGTTATTGTGACGATTACTATGATTGTTATGGTTGATAGTGTGGTTATTATGATTATCATTTAGATTATTATGCCTATTATGGTTATTATGGTTTTTATGGCTATTATAATAGGTATTATGTTTGCTTCCAAGTTTATTATGGTTATTATTATGATTATTACGATTATTATGTTTCATAGTGTGGTTATGACGAATATTATGATCATCACTAAGATTATTCTGGTGATTACGACTATTACGATTATTATGGTTATAATAACGGTTATAAAGGCTATTTCCATGACGATTCTGTTTGTTACTACGATGTTATGATTATTAGAGTTAGTATAACTATTACTATGATTATTGCGGCTATTATGATTGTTGCCATGATTATTATGATTATTATTACGATTGTTATGATTGTTGTAGTTATTATGACGATTACTATGATTATTATGGTTGATAGTGTGGTTATTACGATTATCATTTAGATTATTATGCCTATTATGGTTATTACGGTTTTTATGGCTGTTATAACGGTTATTATGGTTGTTTCCAAGTTTATTATGGTTATTATTATGATTATTACGATTATTATGTTTCATGGTGTGATTATGACGAATATTATGTTCATCACTAAGATTACTCTGGTGATTATGACTATTACGATTATTATGGTCATAATAACGATTATAAAGCTTTTTCCATGACAATTCTGTTTATTACCACGATGTTATGATTATTACAGTTAGTATAACTATTACTACGATTATTGCGGCTATTATGATTGTTGCTATGATTATTATGATTATTATTACGATTGTTATGATTGTTGTGGTTATTATGACGATTACTATGATTATTATGGTTGATAGTATGCATATTATGATTATCATGCAGATTATTATGACTATTACGATTATTATGGTTTTTATGGCCATTATAATGGTTATTATGATTGTTTCCAAGTTTATTATGGTTCTTATTATGGTTATTATGATTATTATGTTTCATAGTATGATTATGACGTATATTATGATCATCACTGAGATTATTCTGGTGATTATGACTATTACGATTACTATAGCTATAATAACGATTATTAAGGTTATTTCCATGATAATTCTGTTTATTGTTACGATGTTATGATTATTACAGTTAGTATAACTATTACTATGATTATTACCACTATTATGACTGTTGCTATAATTATTATGATTATTATTACGATTGTTATGATTGTTGTGGTTATTATGACGATTACTATGATTATTATGGCTGATAGTCTGATTATTATGATTATCATGCAGATTATTATGGCTATTACGATTATTATGGTTTTTATGGCCATTATAATGGTTATTATGATTGTTTCCAAGTTTAATATGGTTCTTATTATAATTATTATGATTATTATGTTTCATAGTATGATTATGACGAATATTATGATCATCACTCAGATTACTCTGGTGATTATGACTATTACGATTATTATAGCTATAATAACGATTATTAAGGTTATTTCCATGATAATTCTGTTTATTACTACGTTGTTACGATTATTACAGTTAGTATAACTATTACTATCATTATTACGGCTATTATGATTGTTGCTATGATTATTATGGTTGTTATTACGATTGGCATCATTGTTGTGGATATTATGACGATTACTATGATTATTATGGGTGATAGTATGGTTGTTATGATTATTATTCAGATTCTTATGTCTATTATTATTATTATGGTTTTTATGGCTATTATAATGGTTATTATGATTGTTTCCAAGTTTACTATGGTCATCATTATGATTATTACGACTATTATGTTTCATAGTATGATTATGACGAATATTATCATAATCACTAAGATTATTCTGGTGATTATGACTATTACGATTATTATGGTTATAATAACGGTTACAAAGGCTATTTCCATGCCAATTCTGTTTATTATTACGTTGTTATGATTATTACAGTTAGTCTAACTATTACTACCATTATTGCGGTTATTATGATTGTTGCTACGATTATCATAATTATTATTATGATTGTTATGATTGTTGTGGTTATTCTGACGATTACTATGATTATTATGCTTGACAGTGTGGTTATTATGATTATCATGCAGATTATTATGGCTATTACGATTATTATGGTTTTTATGGCCATTACAATGGTTATTATGATTCTTCCCAAGTTTATTACGGTTATCATTATGATTATTATGATTATTATGTTTCATAGTATGATTATGACGAATATTATGGTCATCACTAAGATTATTCTGGTGATTATGACTATGACGATTATTATGGCTATAAAAACGATTATTAAGGTTATTTCCATGATAATTCTGTTTATTACTACGTTGTTATGATTATTACAGTTAGTATAACTATTACTATGATTATTACGGCTATTATGATTGTTGCTACGATTATCATAATTATTATTATGATTGTTATGATTGTTGTGGTTATTATGACGGTTACTATGATTATTATGGTTGATAGTATGGTTATTATGATTATCATTCTGATTATTATGGCTGTTATGATTATTATGGTTTTTATGGCCATTATAATGGTTATTATGATTGTTTCCAAGTTTACTATGGTGATTATTATATTTATTATGATTATTATGTTTCATATTATGATTATGACGAATATTATGATCATCACTAAGGTTATTCTCGTGGTTTTGACTATGACGATTATTATGGCTATAATAACGATTATTAATGTTATTTCCAAGGTAATTCTCTTTATTATTACGTTGTTATGATTATTAGAGTTAGTCTAACTATTACTACGATTATTACGGCTATTATGATTGTTCCTACGATTATCATAGTTATTATTATGATTGTTATGATTTTTGTGGTTATTATGACGGTTACTATTATTATTATGGTTGATAGTATGATTATTGTGATTATCATGCAGATTATTATGGCTATTACGATTATTATGGTTTTTATGGCCATTATAATGGTTATTATGATTGTTTCCAAGTTTAATATGGTTCTTGTTATAATTATTATGATTATTATGTTTCATAGTATGATTATGACGAATATTATGATCATCACTCAGATTACTCTGGTGATTATGACTATTACGATTATTATATCTATAATAACGATTATTAAGGTTATTTCCATGATAATTCTGTTTATTACTACGTTGTTATGATTATTACAGTTAGTATAACTATTACTATGATTATTACGGCTATTATGATTGTTGCTATGATTATTATGGTTGTTATTACGATTGGCATCATTGTTGTGGATATTATGACGATTACTATGATTATTATGGGTGATAGTATGGTTGTTATGATTATTATTCAGATTATTATGTCTATTATTATTAGTATGGTTTTTATGGCTATTATAATGGTTATTATGATTGTTTCCAAGTTTGCTATGGTCATCATTATGATTATTACGACTATTATGTTTCATAGTATGATTATGACGAATATTATGATCATCACTAAGGTTATGCTCGTGGTTTTGACTATGACGATTATTATGGCTATAATAACGATTATTAATGTTATTTCCAAGGTAATTCTGTTTATTATTACGTTGTTATGATTATTAGAGTTAGTCTAACTATTACTACGATTATTACGGCTATTATGATTGTTGCTACGATTATCATAGTTATTATTATGATTGTTATGATTTTTGTGGTTATTATGACGGTTACTATGACTATTATGGTTGATAGTATGATTATTATGATTATCATGCAGATTATTATGGCTATTACGATTATTATGGTTTTTATGGCCATTATAATGGTTATTATGATTGTTTCCATGTTTAATATATGTTCTTATTATAATTATTATGATTATTATGTTTCATAGTATGATTATGACGAATATTATGATCATCACTCAGATTACTCTTGTGATTATGACTATTACGATTATTATAGCTATAATAACGATTATTAAGGTTATTTCCATGATAATTCTGTTTATTACTACGTTGTTATGATTATTACAGTTAGTATAACTATTACTATTATTATTACGGCTATTATGATTGTTGCTATGATTATTATGGTTGTTATTACGATTGGCATCATTGTTGTGGATATTATGACGATTACTATGATTATTATGGGTGATAGTATGGTTGTTATGATTATTATTCAGATTATTATGTCTATTATTATTATTACGGTTTTTATGGCTATTATAATGGTTATTATGATTGTTTCCAAGTTTACTATGGTTATCATTATGATTATTACGACTATTATGTTTCATAGTATGATTATGACGAATATTATGATCATCACTAAGGTTATTCTCGTGGTTTTGACTATGACGATTATTATGGCTATAGTAACGATTATTAATGTTATTTCCAAGGTAATTCTGTTTATTATTACGTTGTTATGATTATTAGAGTTAGTCTAACTATTACTACGATTATTACGGCTATTATGATTGTTGCTACGATTATCATAGTTATTATTATGATTGTTATGATTTTTGTGGTTATTATGACGGTTACTATGATTATTATGGTTGATAGTATGGTTATTATGATTATCATGCAGATTATTATGGCTATTACGATTATTATGGTTTTTATGGCCATTATAACGGTTATTATGATTGTTTCCAGGTTTATTATGGTTCCTATTATGATTATTATGATTATTATGTTTCATAGTATGATTATGACGTATATTATGATCATCACTCAGATTATTCTGGTGATTATGACTATTACGATTATTATAGCTATAATAACGATTATTAAGGTTATTTCCATGATAATTCTGTTTATTACTACGTTGTTATGATTATTACAGTTAGTATAACTATTACTATGATTATTACGGCTAGCATGTTTGTTGCTACGATTATCATAGTTATTATTATGATTATTATGATTTTTGTGGTTATTATGACGGTTACTATGGTTATTATGGTTGATAGTATGGTTATTATGATTATCATGCAGATTATTATGGCTATTACGATTATTATGGTTTTTATGGCCATTATAATGGTTATTATGATTGTTTCCATGTTTATTATGGTTCCTATTATGATTATTATGATTATTAAGTTTCATAGTATGATAATGACGAATATTATGATCATCACTAAGATTACTCTGGTGATTATGACTATTACGATTATTATAGCTATAATAACGATTATTAATGTTATTTCCATGATAACTCTGTTTCTGCTACGATGTTATGATTATTCAGTTAGTATAACTATTACTATGATTATTTCGGCTATTATGACTGTTGCTACGATTATCATTATTATTATTATGATTGTTATGATTGTTGTGGTTATTATGACGATTACTATGATTATTATTGTTGACAGTGTGGTTATTATGATTATCATTTAGATTATTATGGCTATTACTATTATTATGGTTTTCATGGCTATTATAATGGTTATTATGATTGTTTCCAAGTTTATTATGGTGAGTATTATGATTATTATGATTAATATGTTTCATAGTTTGATTATGACGAATATTATGATCATCACTAAGATTATTCTGGTGGTTTTGACTATGACGATTATTATGGCTATAATAACGATTATTAATGTTATTTCCAAGGTAATTCTGTTTATTATTACGTTGTTATGATTATTAGAGTTAGTCTAACTATTACTACGATTATTACGGCTAGAATGTTTGTTGCTACGATTATCATAGTTATTATTATGATTATTATGATTTTTGTTGTTATTATGACGGTTACTATGATTATTATGGATGATAGTATGGTTATTATGATTATCATGCAGATTATTATGGCTATTACGATTATTATGGTTTTTATGGCCACTATAATGGTTATTATGATTGTTTCCAGGTTTATTATGGATCCTATTATGATTATTATGATTATTATGTTTCATAGTATGATTATGACGTATATTATGATCATCACTCAGATTATTCTGGTGATTATGACTATTACGATTATTATAGCTATAATAACAATTATTAAGGTTATTTCCATCATAATTCTGTTTATTACTACGTTGTTATGATAATTACAGTTAGTATAACTATTACTATGATTAATACGGCTATTATGATTGTTGCTACAATTATCATTATTGTTATTATGATTGTTACGATTTATGTGGTTATTATGACGGTTACTATGATTATTATTGTTGATAGTATGGTTATTATGATTATCATTCAGATTATTATGGCTATTATGATTATTATGGTTTTTATGGCCATTATAATGGTTATTGTGATTGTTTCCAGGTTTATTATGGTTCTTATTATAATTGTTATGATTATTATGTTTCATAGTATGATTATGACGAATATTATGATCATCACTCAGATTACTCTGGTGATTATGGCTATTACGATTATTATAGCTATAATAACGATTATTAAGGTTATTTCCATGATAATTCTGTTTATTACTACGTTGTTATGATTATTACAGTTAGTATAACTATTACTATGGTTATTACGGCTATTATGACTGTTGCTACGGTTATCATAATTATTATTATGATTACTATGATTTTTGTTGTTATTATGACGGTTACTATGATTATTATGGTTGATAGTACGGTTATTATGATTATCATTCAGATTATTATGGCTGTTATGATTGTTATGGTTTTTATGGCCATTATAATGGTTATTATGATTCTTTCCAAGCTTATTATGGCTCTTATTATGATTATTATGATTATTATGTTTCTTAGTATGATTATGACGAATATTATCATAATCACCAAGATTATTCTGGTGATTTTGACTATGACGATTATTATGGATATAATAACTATTATCAATGTTATTTCCATGATAATTCTGTTTATTATTACGTTGTTATGATTATTACAGTTAGTCTAACTATTACTATGGTTATTACGGCTATTATGACTGTTGCTACGATTATCATAATTATTATTATGATTGCTATGATTTTTGTTGTTATTATGACGGTTACTATGATTATTATGGTTGATAGTACGGTTATTATGATTATCATTCAGATTTTTATGGCTATTTAGATTATTATGGTTGTTATGGCTATTATAATGGTAATTCTGATTGCTTCCAAGTTTATTATGGTTATTATTATGATTGTTATGATTTTTGTGGTTATTATGACGGTTACTATGATTATTATATATGATAGTATGGTTATTTTGATTATCATTCAGATTATTATGGCTATTACGATTATTAGGGTTTTTATGGCCATTATAATGTTTATTATGATTGTTTCCAAGTTTATTATGGTTCTTATCATGATTATTATGATTATTATGTCTCATAGTATGATTATGACGTATGTTATGATCATCACTCAGATTATTCTGGTGATTATGCCTATCACGACTGTTATTGCTATAATAATGATTATTAAGCTTATTTCGATGATTATTCTGTTTATTATAACGATGATATGATTATTACAGTTAGTATAACTATTACTATGATCATTACGACTATTATGATTGTTGCTATGATTATTATGATGATTATTATGATTATTATTGCGATTGTTATGATTGTTGTAGTTATTGTGACGATTACTATGATTGTTATGGTTGATAGTGTGGTTATTATGATTATCATTTAGATTATTATGCCTATTATGGTTATTATGGTTTTTATGGCTATTATAATAGGTATTATGTTTGCTTCCAAGTTTATTATGGTTATTATTATGATTATTACGATTATTATGTTTCATAGTGTGGTTATGACGAATATTATGATCATCACTAAGATTATTCTGGTGATTACGACTATTACGATTATTATGGTTATAATAACGGTTATAAAGGCTATTTCCATGACGATTCTGTTTGTTACTACGATGTTATGATTATTAGAGTTAGTATAACTATTACTATGATTATTGCGGCTATTATGATTGTTGCCATGATTATTATGATTATTATTACGATTGTTATGATTGTTGTAGTTATTATGACGATTACTATGATTATTATGGTTGATAGTGTGGTTATTACGATTATCATTTAGATTATTATGCCTATTATGGTTATTACGGTTTTTATGGCTGTTATAACGGTTATTATGGTTGTTTCCAAGTTTATTATGGTTATTATTATGATTATTACGATTATTATGTTTCATGGTGTGATTATGACGAATATTATGTTCATCACTAAGATTACTCTGGTGATTATGACTATTACGATTATTATGGTCATAATAACGATTATAAAGCTTTTTCCATGACAATTCTGTTTATTACCACGATGTTATGATTATTACAGTTAGTATAACTATTACTACGATTATTGCGGCTATTATGATTGTTGCTATGATTATTATGATTATTATTACGATTGTTATGATTGTTGTGGTTATTATGACGATTACTATGATTATTATGGTTGATAGTATGCATATTATGATTATCATGCAGATTATTATGACTATTACGATTATTATGGTTTTTATGGCCATTATAATGGTTATTATGATTGTTTCCAAGTTTATTATGGTTCTTATTATGGTTATTATGATTATTATGTTTCATAGTATGATTATGACGTATATTATGATCATCACTGAGATTATTCTGGTGATTATGACTATTACGATTACTATAGCTATAATAACGATTATTAAGGTTATTTCCATGATAATTCTGTTTATTGTTACGATGTTATGATTATTACAGTTAGTATAACTATTACTATGATTATTACCACTATTATGACTGTTGCTATAATTATTATGATTATTATTACGATTGTTATGATTGTTGTGGTTATTATGACGATTACTATGATTATTATGGCTGATAGTCTGATTATTATGATTATCATGCAGATTATTATGGCTATTACGATTATTATGGTTTTTATGGCCATTATAATGGTTATTATGATTGTTTCCAAGTTTAATATGGTTCTTATTATAATTATTATGATTATTATGTTTCATAGTATGATTATGACGAATATTATGATCATCACTCAGATTACTCTGGTGATTATGACTATTACGATTATTATAGCTATAATAACGATTATTAAGGTTATTTCCATGATAATTCTGTTTATTACTACGTTGTTACGATTATTACAGTTAGTATAACTATTACTATCATTATTACGGCTATTATGATTGTTGCTATGATTATTATGGTTGTTATTACGATTGGCATCATTGTTGTGGATATTATGACGATTACTATGATTATTATGGGTGATAGTATGGTTGTTATGATTATTATTCAGATTCTTATGTCTATTATTATTATTATGGTTTTTATGGCTATTATAATGGTTATTATGATTGTTTCCAAGTTTACTATGGTCATCATTATGATTATTACGACTATTATGTTTCATAGTATGATTATGACGAATATTATCATAATCACTAAGATTATTCTGGTGATTATGACTATTACGATTATTATGGTTATAATAACGGTTACAAAGGCTATTTCCATGCCAATTCTGTTTATTATTACGTTGTTATGATTATTACAGTTAGTCTAACTATTACTACCATTATTGCGGTTATTATGATTGTTGCTACGATTATCATAATTATTATTATGATTGTTATGATTGTTGTGGTTATTCTGACGATTACTATGATTATTATGCTTGACAGTGTGGTTATTATGATTATCATGCAGATTATTATGGCTATTACGATTATTATGGTTTTTATGGCCATTACAATGGTTATTATGATTCTTCCCAAGTTTATTACGGTTATCATTATGATTATTATGATTATTATGTTTCATAGTATGATTATGACGAATATTATGGTCATCACTAAGATTATTCTGGTGATTATGACTATGACGATTATTATGGCTATAAAAACGATTATTAAGGTTATTTCCATGATAATTCTGTTTATTACTACGTTGTTATGATTATTACAGTTAGTATAACTATTACTATGATTATTACGGCTATTATGATTGTTGCTACGATTATCATAATTATTATTATGATTGTTATGATTGTTGTGGTTATTATGACGGTTACTATGATTATTATGGTTGATAGTATGGTTATTATGATTATCATTCTGATTATTATGGCTGTTATGATTATTATGGTTTTTATGGCCATTATAATGGTTATTATGATTGTTTCCAAGTTTACTATGGTGATTATTATATTTATTATGATTATTATGTTTCATATTATGATTATGACGAATATTATGATCATCACTAAGGTTATTCTCGTGGTTTTGACTATGACGATTATTATGGCTATAATAACGATTATTAATGTTATTTCCAAGGTAATTCTCTTTATTATTACGTTGTTATGATTATTAGAGTTAGTCTAACTATTACTACGATTATTACGGCTATTATGATTGTTCCTACGATTATCATAGTTATTATTATGATTGTTATGATTTTTGTGGTTATTATGACGGTTACTATTATTATTATGGTTGATAGTATGATTATTGTGATTATCATGCAGATTATTATGGCTATTACGATTATTATGGTTTTTATGGCCATTATAATGGTTATTATGATTGTTTCCAAGTTTAATATGGTTCTTGTTATAATTATTATGATTATTATGTTTCATAGTATGATTATGACGAATATTATGATCATCACTCAGATTACTCTGGTGATTATGACTATTACGATTATTATATCTATAATAACGATTATTAAGGTTATTTCCATGATAATTCTGTTTATTACTACGTTGTTATGATTATTACAGTTAGTATAACTATTACTATGATTATTACGGCTATTATGATTGTTGCTATGATTATTATGGTTGTTATTACGATTGGCATCATTGTTGTGGATATTATGACGATTACTATGATTATTATGGGTGATAGTATGGTTGTTATGATTATTATTCAGATTATTATGTCTATTATTATTAGTATGGTTTTTATGGCTATTATAATGGTTATTATGATTGTTTCCAAGTTTGCTATGGTCATCATTATGATTATTACGACTATTATGTTTCATAGTATGATTATGACGAATATTATGATCATCACTAAGGTTATGCTCGTGGTTTTGACTATGACGATTATTATGGCTATAATAACGATTATTAATGTTATTTCCAAGGTAATTCTGTTTATTATTACGTTGTTATGATTATTAGAGTTAGTCTAACTATTACTACGATTATTACGGCTATTATGATTGTTGCTACGATTATCATAGTTATTATTATGATTGTTATGATTTTTGTGGTTATTATGACGGTTACTATGACTATTATGGTTGATAGTATGATTATTATGATTATCATGCAGATTATTATGGCTATTACGATTATTATGGTTTTTATGGCCATTATAATGGTTATTATGATTGTTTCCATGTTTAATATATGTTCTTATTATAATTATTATGATTATTATGTTTCATAGTATGATTATGACGAATATTATGATCATCACTCAGATTACTCTTGTGATTATGACTATTACGATTATTATAGCTATAATAACGATTATTAAGGTTATTTCCATGATAATTCTGTTTATTACTACGTTGTTATGATTATTACAGTTAGTATAACTATTACTATTATTATTACGGCTATTATGATTGTTGCTATGATTATTATGGTTGTTATTACGATTGGCATCATTGTTGTGGATATTATGACGATTACTATGATTATTATGGGTGATAGTATGGTTGTTATGATTATTATTCAGATTATTATGTCTATTATTATTATTACGGTTTTTATGGCTATTATAATGGTTATTATGATTGTTTCCAAGTTTACTATGGTTATCATTATGATTATTACGACTATTATGTTTCATAGTATGATTATGACGAATATTATGATCATCACTAAGGTTATTCTCGTGGTTTTGACTATGACGATTATTATGGCTATAGTAACGATTATTAATGTTATTTCCAAGGTAATTCTGTTTATTATTACGTTGTTATGATTATTAGAGTTAGTCTAACTATTACTACGATTATTACGGCTATTATGATTGTTGCTACGATTATCATAGTTATTATTATGATTGTTATGATTTTTGTGGTTATTATGACGGTTACTATGATTATTATGGTTGATAGTATGGTTATTATGATTATCATGCAGATTATTATGGCTATTACGATTATTATGGTTTTTATGGCCATTATAACGGTTATTATGATTGTTTCCAGGTTTATTATGGTTCCTATTATGATTATTATGATTATTATGTTTCATAGTATGATTATGACGTATATTATGATCATCACTCAGATTATTCTGGTGATTATGACTATTACGATTATTATAGCTATAATAACGATTATTAAGGTTATTTCCATGATAATTCTGTTTATTACTACGTTGTTATGATTATTACAGTTAGTATAACTATTACTATGATTATTACGGCTAGCATGTTTGTTGCTACGATTATCATAGTTATTATTATGATTATTATGATTTTTGTGGTTATTATGACGGTTACTATGGTTATTATGGTTGATAGTATGGTTATTATGATTATCATGCAGATTATTATGGCTATTACGATTATTATGGTTTTTATGGCCATTATAATGGTTATTATGATTGTTTCCATGTTTATTATGGTTCCTATTATGATTATTATGATTATTAAGTTTCATAGTATGATAATGACGAATATTATGATCATCACTAAGATTACTCTGGTGATTATGACTATTACGATTATTATAGCTATAATAACGATTATTAATGTTATTTCCATGATAACTCTGTTTCTGCTACGATGTTATGATTATTCAGTTAGTATAACTATTACTATGATTATTTCGGCTATTATGACTGTTGCTACGATTATCATTATTATTATTATGATTGTTATGATTGTTGTGGTTATTATGACGATTACTATGATTATTATTGTTGACAGTGTGGTTATTATGATTATCATTTAGATTATTATGGCTATTACTATTATTATGGTTTTCATGGCTATTATAATGGTTATTATGATTGTTTCCAAGTTTATTATGGTGAGTATTATGATTATTATGATTAATATGTTTCATAGTTTGATTATGACGAATATTATGATCATCACTAAGATTATTCTGGTGGTTTTGACTATGACGATTATTATGGCTATAATAACGATTATTAATGTTATTTCCAAGGTAATTCTGTTTATTATTACGTTGTTATGATTATTAGAGTTAGTCTAACTATTACTACGATTATTACGGCTAGAATGTTTGTTGCTACGATTATCATAGTTATTATTATGATTATTATGATTTTTGTTGTTATTATGACGGTTACTATGATTATTATGGATGATAGTATGGTTATTATGATTATCATGCAGATTATTATGGCTATTACGATTATTATGGTTTTTATGGCCACTATAATGGTTATTATGATTGTTTCCAGGTTTATTATGGATCCTATTATGATTATTATGATTATTATGTTTCATAGTATGATTATGACGTATATTATGATCATCACTCAGATTATTCTGGTGATTATGACTATTACGATTATTATAGCTATAATAACAATTATTAAGGTTATTTCCATCATAATTCTGTTTATTACTACGTTGTTATGATAATTACAGTTAGTATAACTATTACTATGATTAATACGGCTATTATGATTGTTGCTACAATTATCATTATTGTTATTATGATTGTTACGATTTATGTGGTTATTATGACGGTTACTATGATTATTATTGTTGATAGTATGGTTATTATGATTATCATTCAGATTATTATGGCTATTATGATTATTATGGTTTTTATGGCCATTATAATGGTTATTGTGATTGTTTCCAGGTTTATTATGGTTCTTATTATAATTGTTATGATTATTATGTTTCATAGTATGATTATGACGAATATTATGATCATCACTCAGATTACTCTGGTGATTATGGCTATTACGATTATTATAGCTACAATAACGATTATTAAGGTTATTTCCATGATAATTCTGTTTATTACTACGTTGTTATGATTATTACAGTTAGTATAACTATTACTATGGTTATTACGGCTATTATGACTGTTGCTACGGTTATCATAATTATTATTATGATTACTATGATTTTTGTTGTTATTATGACGGTTACTATGATTATTATGGTTGATAGTACGGTTATTAGGATTATCATTCAGATTATTATGGCTGTTATGATTGTTATGGTTTTTATGGCCATTATAATGGTTATTATGATTCTTTCCAAGCTTATTATGGCTCTTATTATGATTATTATGATTATTATGTTTCTTAGTATGATTATGACGAATATTATCATAATCACCAAGATTATTCTGGTGATTTTGACTATGACGATTATTATGGATATAATAACTATTATCAATGTTATTTCCATGATAATTCTGTTTATTATTACGTTGTTATGATTATTACAGTTAGTCTAACTATTACTATGGTTATTACGGCTATTATGACTGTTGCTACGATTATCATAATTATTATTATGATTGCTATGATTTTTGTTGTTATTATGACGGTTACTATGATTATTATGGTTGATAGTACGGTTATTATGATTATCATTCAGATTTTTATGGCTATTTAGATTATTATGTTTGTTATGGCTATTATAATGGTTATTCTGATTGCTTCCAAGTTTATTATGGTTATTATTATGATTGTTATGATTTTTGTGGTTATTATGACGGTTACTATGATTATTATATATGATAGTATGGTTATTTTGATTATCATTCAGATTATTATGGCTATTACGATTATTAGGGTTTTTATGGCCATTATAATGTTTATTATGATTGTTTCCAAGTTTATTATGGTTCTTATCATGATTATTATGATTATTATGTCTCATAGTATGATTATGACGTATGTTATGATCATCACTCAGATTATTCTGGTGATTATGCCTATCACGACTGTTATTGCTATAATAATGATTATTAAGCTTATTTCGATGATTATTCTGTTTATTATAACGATGATATGATTATTACAGTTAGTATAACTATTACTATGATCATTACGACTATTATGATTGTTGCTATGATTATTATGATGATTATTATGATTATTATTGCGATTGTTATGATTGTTGTAGTTATTGTGACGATTACTATGATTGTTATGGTTGATAGTGTGGTTATTATGATTATCATTTAGATTATTATGCCTATTATGGTTATTATGGTTTTTATGGCTATTATAATAGGTATTATGTTTGCTTCCAAGTTTATTATGGTTATTATTATGATTATTACGATTATTATGTTTCATAGTGTGGTTATGACGAATATTATGATCATCACTAAGATTATTCTGGTGATTACGACTATTACGATTATTATGGTTATAATAACGATTATATAGGCTATTTCCATGACGATTCTGTTTGTTACTACGATGTTATGATTATTAGAGTTAGTATAACTATTACTATGATTATTGCGGCTATTATGATTGTTGCCATGATTATTATGATTATTATTACGATTGTTATGATTGTTGTAGTTATTATGACGATTACTATGATTATTATGGTTGATAGTGTGGTTATTACGATTATCATTTAGATTATTATGCCTATTATGGTTATTACGGTTTTTATGGCTGTTATAACGGTTATTATGGTTGTTTCCAAGTTTATTATGGCTATTATTATGATTATTACGATTATTATGTTTCATGGTGTGATTATGACGAATATTATGTTCATCACTAAGATTACTCTGGTGATTATGACTATTACGATTATTATGGTCATAATAACGATTATAAAGCTTCTTCCATGACAATTCTGTTTATTACCACGATGTTATGATTATTACAGTTAGTACAACTATTACTACGATTATTGCGGCTATTATGATTGTTGCTATGATTATTATGATTATTATTACGATTGTTATGATTGTTGTGGTTATTATGACGATTACTATGATTATTATGGTTGATAGTATGCATATTATGATTATCATGCAGATTATTATGACTATTACGATTATTATGGTTTTTATGGCCATTATAATGGTTATTATGATTGTTTCCAAGTTTATTATGGTTCTTATTATGGTTATTATGATTATTATGTTTCATAGTATGATTATGACGTATATTATGATCATCACTGAGATTATTCTGGTGATTATGACTATTACGATTATTATAGCTATAATAACGATTATTAAGGTTATTTCCATGATAATTCTGTTTATTGTTACGATGTTATGATTATTACAGTTAGTATAACTATTACTATGATTATTACCACTATTATGACTGTTGCTATAATTATTATGATTATTATTAGGATTGTTATGATTGTTGTGGTTATTATGACGATTACTATGATTATTATGCGTGATAGTATGGTTGTTATTATTATTATTCAGATTATTATGTCTATTAATATTATTATGGTTTTTATGGCCATTATAATGGTTATTATGATTGTCTCCAAGTTTATTATGGTTATCATTATGATTATTATGATTATTATGTTTCATGGTATGATTATGACGAATACTATGATCATCACTAAGATTATTCTGGTGATTATGTCTATCACGATTGTTATTGCTATAATAATGATTATTAAGTTTATTTCGATGATTATTCTGTTTATTATAACGATGTTATGATTATTACAGTTAGTATAACTATTACTATGATTATTACGACTATTATGACTGTTGCTATGATTATTATGATTATTACTACGATTGTTATTATTGTTGTGGTTATTATGACGATTACTATGATTATTATGGTTGATAGTGTGGTTATTATGATTATCATTTAGATTATTATGCCTATTATGGTTATTACGGTTTTTATGGCTGTTATAACGGTTATTATGTTTGCTTCCAAGTTTATTATGGTTATTATTATGATTATTACGATTATTATGTTTCATGGTGTGATTATGACGAATATTATGTTCATCACTAAGATTATTCTGGTGATTACGACTATTACGATTATTATGGTTATAATAACGATTATAAAGGCTATTTCCATGACAATTCTGTTTGTTACTACGATGTTATGATTATTACAGTTAGTCTAACTATTACTATGGTTATTACGGCTGTTATGATTGTTGCTACGATTATCATAATTATTATTATGATTGCTATGATTTTTGTTGTTATTATGACGGTTACTATGATTATTATGGTTGACAGTACGGTTATTACGATTATCATTCAGATTATTATGGCTATTATGATTATTATGTTTGTTATGGCTATTATAATGGTTATTCTGATTGCTTCCAAGTTTATTATGGTTATTATTATGATTGTTATGATTTTTGTGGATATTATGACGGTTACTATGATTATTATGTATGATAGTATGGTTATTTTGATTATCATTCAGATTATTATGGCTATTACGACTATTAGGGTTTTTATGGCCATTATAATGTTTTTTATGATTGTTTCCAAGTTTATTATGGTTCGTATCATGATTATTATGATTATTATGTCTCATAGTATGATTATGACGTATGTTATGATCATCACTCAGATTATTCTGGTGATTATGCCTATCACTACTGTTATTGCTATAATAATGATTATTAAGTTTATTTCGATGATTATTCTGTTTATTATAACGATGTTATGATTATTACAGTTAGTATAACTATTACTATGATTATTACGGCTATTATGATTGTTGCTATGATTATTATGGTTGTTATTACGATTGGCATCATTGTTGTGGATATTACGACGATTACTATGATTATTATGGGTGATAGTATGGTTGTTATGATTATTATTCAGATTATTATGTCTGTTATTATTATTATGGTTTTTATGGCTATTATAATGGTTATTATGATTGTTTCCAAGTTTACTATGGTCATCATTATGATTATTACGACTATTATGTTTCATAGTATGATTATGACGAATATTATCATAATCACTAAGATTATTCTGGTGATTATGACTATGACGATTATTATGTCTATAAAAACGATTATTAAGGTTATTTCCATGATAATTCTGTTTATTACTACGTTGTTATGATTGTTACAGTTAGTATAACTATTACTATGATTATTACGGCTATTATGATTGTTGCTACGATTATCATAATTATTATTATTATTGTTATGATTTTTGTGGTTATTATGACGGTTACTATGATTATTATGGGTGATAGTATGGTTATTATGATTATCATTCTGATTATTATGGCTGTTACGATTATTATGGTTTTTATGGCCATTATAATGGTTATTATGACTGTTTCCAAGTTTACTATGGCGATTATTATATTTATTATGATTATTATGTTTCATATTATGATTATGACGAATATTATGATCATCACTAAGGTTATTCTCGTGGTTTTGACTATGACGTTTATTATGGCTATAATAACGATTATTAATGTTATTTCCAAGGTAATTCTGTTTATTATTACGTTGTTATGATTATTAGAGTTAGTCTAACTATTACTACGATTATTACGGCTATTATGGTTGTTGCTACGATTATCATAGTTATTATTATGATTGTTATGATTTTTGTGGTTATTATGACGGTTACTATGATTATTATGGCTGATAGTATGATTGTTATGATTATCATGCAGATTATTATGGCTATTACGATTATTATGGTTTTTATGGCCATTATAATGGTTATTATGATTGTTTCCAAGTTTAATATGGTTCTTATTATAATTATTATGATTATTATGTTTCATAGTATGATTATGACGAATATTATGATCATCACTCAGATTACTCTGGTGATTATGACTATTACGATTATTATAGCTATAATAACGATTATTAAGCTTATTTCCATGATAATTCTGTTTATTACTACGTTGTTATGATTATTACAGTTAGTATAACTATTACTATGATTATTACGGCTATTATGATTGTTGCTATGATTATTATGGTTGTTATTACGATTGGCATCATTGTTGTGGATATTATGACGATTACTATGATTATTATGGGTGATAGTATGGTTGTTATGATTATTATTCAGATTATTATGTCTATTATTATTATTATGGTTTTTATGGCTATTATAATGGTTATTATGATTGTTTCCAAGTTTACTATGGTCATCATTATGATTATTACGACTATTATGTTTCATAGTATGATTATGACGAATATTATGATCATCACTAAGGTTATTCTCGTGGTTTTGACTATGACGATTATTATGGCTATAATAACGATTATTAATGTTATTTCCAAGGTAATTCTGTTTATTATTACGTTGTTATGATTATTAGAGTTAGTCTAACTATTACTACGATTATTACGGCTATTATGATTGTTGCTACGATTATCATAGTTATTATTATGATTGTTATGATTTTTGTGGTTATTATGACGGTTACTATGATTATTATGGTTGTTAGTATGATTATTATGATTATCATGCAGATTATTATGGATATTACGATTATTATGGTTTTTATGGCCATTATAATGGTTATTATGATTGTTTCCATGTTTAATATATGTTCTTATTATAATTATTATGATTATTATGTTTCATAGTATGATTATGACGAATATTATGATCATCACTCAGATTACTCTGGTGATTATGACTATTACGATTATTATAGCTATAATAACGAT